>NC_086320.1:361102654-361402654 GCF_036172605.1 Pelobates fuscus | reverse complement strand
CCCCATTGCACACTCCATGTTTAATTCTTACTCAATTAAACTCATACTTGTCATGAGAAATATCCGGAGTCTAGGATAACAGTAACAGACTAAAATAAATATATAACTGGTCGGTTACTAAAGTGGCCGGATAACGTATAATAGAGAGGAAATATAGTCAAATACAAGCCTAATATAGCAGAGAGACAGTGAGAACGAGAACTAGTCGTATTGAGGTACACGGTATATCAATAAACCTTAAAGAGAAACTCTGGGTCCAGAACAAAGTCAAGGTCAATACCAGAAATCTAACTATTTAACAAGGAAGGTGCTAAATGGTACCGAGAACAAAAACTATTATAGGGCACAGTGAATGGGGCCAGAGAAGTTTAAATACCATTATGTGTGATTTGATTTATCCACGTCATGCCTACGATCCTAGAACGTCCGTGGACGTTGATGCCAAACTGACGTGGACCAAGTCAAACTGGAATGATGTAATGCCCCCTGTGCATCTTTAAGGACACTCTCTAAACAGGAATAGCGATCTTATTGTTTTTTGCATTTTTTTGTACTGGGATTGGGACCTAAATAGGTCAATATATTTATTTTAGTACATATATAGTCATGCCTACGATCTTAGAACGTGCTTGGACGTTGATGCCAAACTGACGTGGACCAAGTCAAACTGGAAGTGATGTGATGCTCCCTGTGCATCTTTAAGAATGTTCTCCAAACAGGAATAGCGATCTTATTGGTTTTTTTTTGCATTTTTTTGTACTGGGGTTGGGCCCTAAATAGGTCAAGATATTTATTTTAGCTATTTTGGGATAAATATATATATTTTTTTATAGGTTCAAATTTTGCTGAATAATAATTTTTTCCAATTGACATGTCTAATAAATCACTTTGGAACAATGATGCATTTCAGATTTATCACCGATAAAGGTATCTAGGCATCATTGCTTTCTCCTCTGGTCCAGTAAATGGCGTAAATGCAAATAGTCAGCAGGAATCTAGACTAGACGTGATCAGTTTTGCTCAATGTACACTACTTTATGCTAAATAATGTATATACAAAATAAATGCGTTGTGCTTTTTCAATGGTAATACTGGCATTCAACTCCTCTTGTCACAAAGATATTAAATCAATAGATTACATGAACAGAAGCTTTTTAGTAAACACTTTTTCTTTTGTTGAATCTCTGCTTCTGGGTTTATTGGATAGAATTTCTGAAAGGTTAGATTTACATATAAGTTGGACAAATTGTATAAAAGAGATAAAGAGAAACAGTGATTTGCTATTTTGTGTTCTTTGAAGTTGCCGGATGTTTGAGTAAGTTACTGGTATTAAACACCTGTTATTTAACAGGAAAATCACGGATTTGTATTTCAGCCCAAGAGAATTTCAGACTATTTTAAATATCAGAGAAATAAAAGAGAAAGGCTTAAGAAATTATAAAACTGTACCAGGTTAAAAAAACAAACAAAAAACGTGTAATGCAAACAAAATTGACTCTGGGTCCGAAATAATGCAGAAAGCATCTTATCAAAATGCACCTGATAAAAAAAAAAAAAAAATGTGTATAACACAAACAGACGTTAGATTATTTATGGAGATTATATGGAGATACCATTCAGGTCCTAAACAATGTACAATGTCAACATACGATGTATATGTATAAAGCCATGAGTTGTTGTTACGTACTCTCTATGTCCAGTATAGAGCCTCATGTTGTCAAATTACAATGTCTACATAGCTAAACTCTAGCTTTATCATCCCAATGCATTCCTAGCGCAGATGCCATAATGTGATGTCACTGTCCCCTCCTTCTCCTTAGATATTCCCTCTTCCTTAGGCTTGCTGTCACCTGGTCCTCAACTGGTTCCATCACGACCTAGGACTATAATACAACTTATCACACAGACACAATTCACTTCCCTGCCCATTGCATATATGTGGGAAGTCACAATCATAATCTTTAAACAAACGTTTTAGAAAAAAAACAGACTTACAGTTTTTATGAGTATCACTAATATTGGCACCCTTGGTAAATTTGAGCAAAGATGGATGTGAACAATTTTCTTTATTGTTTAATCATTTTTTTTTTTTTTTTAAATACACAAATGCTACAATTGTAAGGAGGGAATAAACTACAAAGACACATTGCAAAGGTTTTAAGATTTCATAAAATTGTTGAGAAAGTTTTCAGTTCACTCTCTCTTTCTGCCAAATTTAGCAGCTATTTACGTATAGATATTGTACGTGGTATGTACTTACATCGTCTAATCTAATTATTGTGTTCATTACTGGGCAGCTCTTTGATACATTCCCAACATGATTTTTCCAAACAAACAAAAAAGAAGGTAGCAGCAGTAGTAGGGCTAAAACAATGATGTAACTACAAACAATAAGTTGATAAAAAAAAAAAAAGACTGTCATTGCTAAAAAAAACAACCAACAAAACCCCCAGAGATAACGCATATGATCCTTCTTCATTGAGTGGAGATGTCCGTCATGAAACGGTAACAATGTTTGATTCATGGATACACGGATCCCTTGGGGCAAATGATAAGACCCTGATGTGTTTATTTATTTTTTTATTCATGGACATTATTATAAGAAATGCCTATATTTCTGCTAGCCTTCTATATACACCTATCCTCAAAAAAAGAGAAGTAGCAACGCTAAAGGCAAATCTTTCAAAAAGAAAAAATATATTGTATGAGCTACGGCAACATAATTTCTCCTGCTTTAAAACGTATTCTGTATTCAGTGATTTGTTCCTGGGTAAAACAAGGTTGCTGTGAAGTTTAGCTCTTATCAAACTTTGCAAAGTCTTGCCAGATAATTTGAAACCTGACGAGAGACCCGACACTTCAATGGCATGAAAAGCAGATTGCCATATGCCCCGACAAATCAAGAATCAGGCCATTAGCATCGCTGCAGCAGGAAATCCACAACGATTAGGCTAAAAGACAGCATGAACCTGTACAGAAATGAAAAGGGAAAAAAAATAAAAAAAATCCAATATCATTGGAATGGCCGCTTTTTTTTTTTTTTTTTGCTTAAATCGTGTCCTTAACTTACCATTCAGAATAGAATGTTATTGTAGTTAATGTCTCTCTAATATCACATTCTCTGCATTGATCTATAGTTCCGGGAATGCGGTTTAGCATTATTATAAATGTGATATACTGAATAAATTAATATATATTGTGAAAATACATTACTCTCATTTTATTTTGCACGGCGTATTATATATTGACTTAAATAAAGTAGAATATTGTCATCCCTTAAACTAACATTGCACTAGGCTTGTTTATAATAATGTTTACTTGGTGCTATATGTAAGATATACAGATTGATAAATTACACATACACGACTATTTACTAAATGCTGTGAATTGCCAGGAATGCAAAGTGAAGTTTTAGATTTAAGGCCAAAATAGTTAATCTGGAAAAGTATTCCAAGTCAGCTATATTTCCAATTTGACGACTTAGGCCTTAAAGGGATACTATACGCACCCAGACCACCTTATTTCATTGAAGTGGTCTGGGTGCGGTGTCTCTGTCTCCTTAACTTGGCAATTGTAATGATTGCAGGTATTGAGAAACTCTAGTGGCTGTCTCTCCGGGTCCTTAGCAGACTTTTGGTTAACTAAATGACGCTGGATGTCCTCACGCTCTGCATGAGGGCATCTAGCGCCAGCTAAAACCCCATAGGCATTGCATCAGGTCTACCTGATGTCAGAGAAGGAGGAGCGGAGGTGGTGCCTGACCCAGCACAGAAAGACGTAAGCGATGGAATCAGGAAAGTGACAAAAGGGTTTTTATCCCCTTATCAGTTGCAGGGTAAGGGGGTGCAAGTGAGGGGGAGGGGGGGAATCCAGAGGGTACTGTAGTGCTAAGACTACAACTTTGTATTCCTAGCACTAAAGTTTCCCTTTAAATTTGAAATTCATATTGAATTCACTTTGAATTCCGAACAATTCTCATGTTAGTGAATAATTCTTTAACAGTACATGTGCCACTCACCCACCCGCTATGTTGACTGACTGACGGCATACAGGGAGTGCAGAATTATTAGGCAAATGAGTATTTTGACCACATCATCCTCTTTATGCATGTTGGAGGTGGAGGTGGAGTACTGGTTTGGGCTGGTATCATCAAAGATGAGCTTGTGGGTCCTTTTCGGGTTGAGGATGGAGTCAAGCTCAACTCCCAGTCCTACTGCCAGTTTCTGGAAGACACCTTCTTCAAGCAGTGGTACAGGAAGAAGTCTGCATCCTTCAAGAAAAACATGATTTTCATGCAGGACAATGCTCCATCACACGCGTCCAAGTACTCCACAGCGTGGCTGGCAAGAAAGGGTATAAAAGAAGAAAATCTAATGACATGGCCTCCTTGTTCACCTGATCTGAACCCCATTGAGAACCTGTGGTCCATCATCAAATGTGAGATTTACAAGGAGGGAAAACAGTACACCTCTCTGAACAGTGTCTGGGAGGCTGTGGTTGCTGCTGCTGCACGCAATGTTGATGGTGAACAGATCAAAACACTGACAGAATCCATGGATGGCAGGCTTTTGAGTGTCCTTGCAAAGAAAGGCTATATTGGTCACTGATTTGTTTTTGTTTTGTTTTTGAATGTCAGAAATGTATACTTGTGAATGTTGAGATGTTACATTGGTTTCCCTGGTAAAAATAAATAATTTAAATGGGTATATATTTGTTTTTTGTTAAGTTGCCTAATAATTATGCACAGTAATAGTCACCTGCACACACAGATATCCCCCTAAAATAGCTAAAACTAAAAACAAACTAAAAACTACTTCCAAAAATATTCAGCTTTGATATTAATGAGTTTTTTGGGTTCATTGAGAACATGGTTGTTGTTCAATAATAAAATGAATCCTCAAAAATACAACTTGCCTAATAATTCTGCACTCCCTGTATGTGTAAAGTGGGTGGAAACATTTATAAAATGACTCAAATACAGACAAACTTGGGTGTTGTATCAGAATTTAGAGTCTGTTCCCAATCTAAGCATCATCACAAAAAATTAAATGGGGCACCTGGTATTCGGATGAGATTCGAATGAACAATAATAGAATTTATCCCAATTTAATGAATGCATTCTGGAAGCACAAGGGTTCACCTCTACACCTCCATGGATGTATTTGATATTTTTATATTGAAAACATTTATTAGCAGTTTTCCAAGTGTTCTTATAGAGAGCTATAGAGCATTGTGATGGTTAGGTAGAAACAGCGCATGCACTTTCATATATATATATATATATATATATAGAAAATGTTGTTATATGATAATCTGTGTGTTATTATTATACGACCTGCTCACTTTTATATTTTGACCTGTAATGTCTTTAACAAGTATGAATTTATTATGTAGACTGTGAATGCTGACTGTGTCATTTCATTTTGTAGGCACGATAGATGATAAAAGGACACTGTTTACCCTTAAACTGACTCAATATATTGTTAAGGGAGGTCTGGAACATGAATTTCAAATGTAATTTATAGCATTATAGACAAAGCAATATTTTTCAACACCAGCTCTGTTGCCCTGTGGAAATGCCTTTACAGAGCTTTTATGTAGATAAAGAGAGTCCATTTGTGTTAATTTAATATCTGTTCTAGTGCATTAGCTTGACACCCCAGGCTTGTCTTTAAGCATACAGGAGGTTATGGATTGAAGCAGTTTCTCCTCTCCGCTGAAATTTGCAGCTCTTGCCAATCCGTGTTCATCTCTGCAGGGTAGGGTTTAAAGGTGAGAGTTCAGCAAGGAATCTTTCCCCATATTATTGGATTCGGACACAATATTAACTTCAAAATGATTCTTTGATATTGATATTGATATTCATTAAGTGAGTATTACATGTACCATTGTCAGGATTTATTGCAAGCAGATATACACACTTCTACATGCATGTATATTTATGTATGTATTTAAGCATATGTATATATATGTACAAAATATATATGCACTTAGTAAACTATGGGAACCCTGAAGGGATTTCTATCTGCCTAAGGGCTCATATAGCACATTAACAGGGCTAGCATATCTTAGAAATGGTAAATAAATCTGTTTTTATTCAACATATAGTGAACAGCAGTTCAGTACATGGTTGTATCCTTTAAAGTGGGACCGTACTCAAGACAGCTTCAAAAATAAGCAACATCCACCCAACCACTTCAGCTGGACTTTGATTGTTAAAAGGTTACTCCAAGCATCATAACTACTACAGACTATGTACCCTGGACCCATTTCCCAGTAATAGGGCAAACCACTTCGCCTACCCTGCAACCCATCTCTGTCTGTGTTCCCCAAGGTTCTGTCCTGTCGCAGTTATTTGTCTATACTGCCTCCCTTGGTAATCTCATTGACTCCTTTGGATTTCAATGTCACTTCTATGAGGATGATACACAAATCTATCTGTTCTCTCCTAATCTATCCCTGTCCCTCTTGATTTGTGTCTCTGACGGCCTCTCTGCTATTTCTAACTGGATGGCTGCTCACTTCCTCATACTTAACCTATCCAAAACAGAACTAGTCTTTCCTCCCTCAAGTGTTGCTACTTCTGTGTCTGTCTCCTTCTAAAACTTTCGCTTTTCCATCAGCTATATCTCGTAGGCTTGCTGCCTAGGAGTTCTCCTTGACTCCAACCTCTCCTTCACCCTTCATGTCCAGTAACTTGCCAAATCCTGACACTTCCATCTCAAAAACATAGCTTGCATCCACCCCATCTGATGTGGTTAAGGTGCTGGTCCATGCAGCTATCCAATCTTGCCTTGACTATTGCAATTCACTTCTCAGTGGTCTCTGGGGTTCCCAGCTTGCCATGTTACAATCTATAATGAATGTGGTCATGAGACTCATCTTTCTGCCTGCACCTCCCCACGCCTGACCCCACGGTCAGACCTTACACTGACTTCCTGTATGAGTTAGGGCTCAATTTAAAATGTTGGTGCTTGCTTACAAATCTCTTCATAAATCTGCTCCTGCCTACCTATCCTCACTAATACACAAGTATGTCCGATCCCGGCACCTACTTTCTCCCGAAGACCTGTGTCTATTCTTCGTTTGTACTGGTACCTCTGACTCTCACCATCAAGACATCTCTAGGGCTGCGCCATTCTGGCTGAACTCCTTTCCCTTCTCCGTTAGACTCTCAACCAGTCTCCATTCTCTCAAAAGATCATCAAAAACTAATTTCTTTAGGAAAACATATCAATTAAACTGTTACCTTTCCATCCCCACACCTTGGTAACCCACCCTGCTTCCTAACATGCAACTATGTCATCCAAAAAACTAACCCTTCATTGTAAACTACTCTAGTAAACTACTTTTTCCCATACCTGAAATACATCCTACCCTTAGCTCTGGTGTCACTTTACCCCACTCCCTCCAGAATGTAAGCTTGTTTGAGCAGGGTCCGCAACACCCTATTTTCCTTTGCATCCATCTGGTCTGGTTACTGGTAACTCATCTGGTTACAAATACTTGTCTGTTAGTCCATCTATTGCACAGCGCAACGTAATTTGTTGGTGCTTTATAAATAATAATAATAATGAGGCCCCAATGACACAGCTTGCAGTACCATGACCACTTAAAATCACTGAAGTGGTCATGGTGTTTGGAGTAACCCTTTAATTTAGCACAGGTAGGAGTTTAGCAGAAATTTGCTCTTATGTAAATGTCGCAATGGTTTTACATATAATTGCCTTTTTATTTTTGCCAGCTTTCAATTTCCTCTGCTTATACGCAGATAGATAGATAGCTACTGTGTACTAGGTGAAAATATAATGAGTTCAGTACTTGTTAATAAACATTAATCGAGGGCAACCGTTGGTATGATATGAACTTTTTTTTGTTGTTGCCATAAAGGCATTGTTAGTCATTTAAATATTTATGTGTTGGTTTTATCTGTTTAAATTTACCAATAAATGAATGATTTGAAAGATCTACTCAAAGGTCTATGTTTAAAATATTAAAGCATCTCTTAAACTGCACCGTTAAACATAGAAAAGACACAATGTTGCAACACTTCTAAAGGAAACAAACAAAACGCTTGTTTTCAAGTATACTATAACAGTTTGCGCAGAGTTTGGGCAATTAACATTTAGAAAACATTGTTCAGAAATTGCCAGAAAACTGATGTAATAATCTTCGGCTGTCCGGCAGTTTCTGATAAAAAAAAAAAAAAAGCTAAAACTAATTTATTTTTTGTTTGTCCTCTACTATTATTGACAGAGCCTTCGTCAAAGATTTATATCTTCATTTCTTGCTGCCGTTCCATCATTGGTCATTTCTTTTTTTTCTTTTTTTTTTTTTAAATGACAAAAATCAAAATAAACACAAAATACACTAATCCTAGCATCAACCTTCGAGGATGTAAGCCGTGTGCAAATTTTTTTTTTTTTTCTCAGACGCGATAAAATCTTGCCTATAACCACGTCAAACCTTTTCAATAGCAGGTCCAGATGGCTTTGCGGGTCGTATGACAGGTTTTTACTCACTGAAACCTTTCTAAGTGCCAAAATATCTTTGTGTCTCACTTGTGGTAAAAGAAAAGCGTAAAGAAAATGGCTCACATTTAAAGTCCTCAGGAGCAAACACTCAAGAAAAGTAAATTCTACCTGTTGGACTGTTGTTTTTGTGCAGTGTTAAAAGGTTCTTGTGAGATTCTAGCAAGCGCAGGGATTTTGGTATTTTTTGTTTTGCCGGTGTATAGAACAAGTACACCGGATGAACGTGAAATCTGGAAACAATAGTCTATTGACAGAACTTAGAAATGCAAGCAGATAGTGGAATTATAATAGTTACCCAATAAAACACACCACTGGAAGAGACATTCTACGAGAGATTTAACATCTGTTGTTAAGGAGAACGGTTCTGGTGTACCTAATGTACCACACAGGAGAGAGGGAGACGGACTAGCACTAAGCTGGTAATGATAGGGATTCACTAAAACCTATATAGAACAAGGGAAAAGAACTCTCTAGAAGAGTGGGAATACCAGGTATTCCCACTCTTCTAGAGAGTTATTTTCCCATCTGTTGTTAAGGACTTTTATAGATCATCGGTTTTCAACCCAGTCCTCAAGGTACAATGACAGTCCAAGAGACAATTCCCAACTCTGGTCCTATAGGAATACTAGCAAATTTGCTGGTGCCCCTTAAAGGGACAATTTAGGCACCTTAAGGCACCATAACAATTTAATCTAAATGGAGTTGTTATGGTGTGAGGAGGCCCCTGTGTGTACTCTTACCTCAAGGGGTTAAACTGTTCTTGAACACCTCTAGCGCTGATCCTCTGATCCCCCCCTGGCTCATTAAATTTTAGTTCACAAAACTGGTTTGACAAAGGTATGTTTCTACTCAAAGCAGTTTTGGGAATGGGGAGTCTATGCTTTACTATACGCTTCCTGCAACTGAAATTTCAGAAGCCAGATGCCGTCTGGGGAGAGTTGAGATCAGTGCTGGAGGCAATGTTGGGGTTAAACCATTCAAGAATGGTTTAACCCATTGAGGTAAGAGTGGGCCCCGGGGGCCTTCTGTCAAAATAACAACTGATGAGATTTATTACAAGCCAGTAATGTAGATAATACATTAAATTATAAATATACAAAGCATAAACAAAAAAAGATACTTCCAGGAATCCAGGAATTGTCTGAAGTATCTTCTTTTTCTCTCTGGCACAATCAAGATACAAACTTTTACTTTAAATAAGAGATGCAACCAACAAATCTGAGTGTAATCAGTTACTGCACCATATGTATTGAATGTATCATCAGTATGGGTAGAACTGAATTATTACATGTTTATATTCCTAACGCTAGAGTTTAGTTTTATATTTTACCTTTGAAGGCTATATGAATTTCACTGCCTGGTATTTATTTGCAGAAGCAATGTGCGGGATAAGGAGACTTATGGGAGGAACTGTGACTAAGAGGTCTTACTATGGATGGTTTAGAATCAGTCTAGCTTTGGGTTAATTAACTGAAGAGCACTAAATTACCTCCATCCCTCCACACGGGGCATCTGGAGCAGAAGAGCACTAAATTACCTCCATCCCTCCACACGGGGCATCTGGAGCAGAAGTAAGAGGCTAATGGCAAATCCATGCTTAACCTATTACAGCTCTTGTGCATGAAGAGCTGTAATGGCGCCTAGAGGCATGGAGTAGGTCTCTAATAACTAAAAAAAAGCTTCAATTTTCCTTATGGCTAGTACCAACATAATCATGGCATTCTGGAATTCAGCATAACCATGGCATTCCTTTTCTGTCCTCGGATTGTGCCTATATTAGCTCTTATTTTACATCATTCATTTAGTCCTTAATCTAACAATATTTGCATCAAAATAAATATTTTCTCTTCTCACCCCTTACCTCCTCAAAAGACAAGAAGCAATTTAAAAAATGTGCCCATTAATCTGTGATTATGGAACATATACATTTGTGACATGCAGGCATTAGTGTTTGTATCACTTTTATGTTGTTTATATTTAACCCCTTCCATTCCACTGCATGGTTCTTCCTCAGAATTACTTACACGAAACATCCATAATTCAAATTAACAAGCGGGCAGGCGAAACGGACATCAGCACAACGCTGCCCTTATTATTAGACCATTTCACCAAACATACACAGTATCCCATCTATTTCCCAATGCTCCAGGCCGATATCATGGTTGAGTAAGTGCAAAGCATACTTGGTGTCATTTTTGGCACGGTCACTGTTGCTAAAGCCTTCGGGCAAGCCATACATCATGAAAAATTGTTATGGTTCCACTAGGCTGCAGCAAATGACATTTGAGTTATTATGTCTGTAGGTCATCTTTTATTTTTTTTTTTTAGTTCTTAACAGTCAGTGAAGGATCCAAATCAAAATGTCATATTTGCACTTTGTGGCGTGTATTTGTGACACATCCCAAAAATATCAACCCGGTACTAGCAAAAAAAAAACCCTGTACATCGCTGTGTTTTACTGTGCTTGGGCAGCCTCTGTAATTAGTCATTTCATAATGATTTCTTAGGAGCGTTACAAATATTTATCGCATTAAAAATCAGCTTTCAGAATATTGCCTTCATTTAAACTTTCACGTTCCAATGATTTTGTATTATTCCCATCGACTGAAATAAATGAAGAAAATGTCTTAGACTACACATGAAAGCATGTAAAAATCAATAACTGGATTCTTAAAGGATTTAATATGCCTTGAATACATTCGGTTCAAACAGTTTCTTTAAATAGCATTTTCCCCCCCCCACCATAGTTTTTTTTTTTTCCCTCACAGTCAAAAATAAAACATTATGGCGATAATTACTATTTTAATTACACCTCAATCATCAAGTCTGGTTTGCATGGAAAAGGAAAGCTTTTAAGCTATTTTAAGGTAATAAATAAATAAATAAATCAACCACAAAAACTATATTCCATAGGAAGGGAGATTTACAAGATGGCCGTCTAAAATGGCCACATGCAAAATCTGCTCCTTGGGGAGACTTTGATCCGTTGTGCCCCATTGTAATTTTGGTTAGAATGTCACAATGTTACATCAATGAAGAAACATCCAAGGATTCTTTTGATGCTCTTTTGATACTCCGTCACAGAGCAATATTTGTTTTTTATTCCCTCTCCCCCTCCCTTAGTCTTCAGCACCTAACTGTTCTCCCAAATCATCCCCCTTTACCTCATACTTGGTAATCTTTGCGGTGCTAGATTCTTTTACATGGTGAAACCATTTTCTAAGTACCGGCAGTGACGTACCGTCACCACCTTCTTCTTCCCTGAGTGTGCAACGGGATCTTAATGCCGGCAGAATTAGGAGTCTGATGTCAAGATACGTGTTTCGCCCTGCCTCTTCGGGCTTTCTCACGCATGGCGTCAGGCAAAAAGTTCTGCCAGATTGAAGAGGTGAACCAACACGCAGTGGGAGAGATCACCAGCGTTTACACCGAATATTGAATCAACTGCTAAATAATGCCCCATATACTCCATCTTGTTTTTCACTTCTTGTTTTAAGTTTTTGGTTTTGAAATAAAGCATAATAAAAGATTAAGGCGACCGGCTGATTTTTCTCTGATGTGGGTGAGCTTACTGTGATTGGGATCCAACGTATTTTACGGAATTGATCCTCCCTGAGTCTGATATTCTAGATTGGTACCAACACCACTCTTATCTTGTGAGTGGGATTCATATATATGAATTTGGAATGCATTTTCCTATTGATTTGCACTATTGCACTTTGATTTCTTTTTTAGGTTTACTTGCTACAATTTGCAATACTGGTTTCTAAGTATTTATTTAAATGTATAACTTTTTTTTTTTTTACTATAAAATCACTATAAGGGATTGTAGTTGTTTTATAAATAGCACTTTGGTTTTAAACACACATTTGGATTATCAAACATTTTTACAACACTGTATAATTTGACCATTTAACTGATAGTCCAGTTTTACTTTTAAAGGGACACTATAGTCACCCAGACCACTTCAGCTCAATTAAGTGGTCTGGGTGCCAGTTCCCTCAGGTTTTAACCCTTCAGATGTAAACATAGCAGTTTTAGGGAAACTGCTATGTTTACATAGCAGGGTTAATCCAACCTCTAGTGGCTGTCTTCCTGACAGCCGCTAGAGGCGCATCTGTGATGCTGGATGCGAAATTTGCATCCAGCGTGCAGAACGTCCATAGGAACGCATTGAGAAATAACCCTTCAGCGCCAAGGGAGGAGGACACTGAGGGTGTGGGCACCCTTAGGGCACTATAGTGTCAGGAAAACCGGTTTCCTTTAAGTCACATACGTTTTTATGGTTGCTGCACATTATTTTAAAAAAAATTGTAATCACTCAAAATTTGTGCTCACATTTAGCATTTAAAAAAATTGTGCACTAACCACTATACACATCACATTTTGCACATTTTCTGTAAGAGTGTAAGTGCAGTGAGCTCACAGTACTGACATCATCAGAAACTTTCCACAAAGCAATATTTGCTAAGTGATAAAACAGCAGTGGTAAACAGAAATCCTATTCGTTAAAAAAGAACAAACATTATTGCTAACGTTTCTTTACTATATATTTATATATTATATCTGACATTCTGTGAAATCATGTTTACACAAATCTCCTGTATACAGAAATCATGGGGAGTTGAATGAATATAGAAAAGTTTTGCTATGAAAAATGACAAAGATCGATTTTATCCATGCTTTAAGGGTGTCATTATAACAGCTGTAGAGAAGTAAATTTTTATGCATTAAAAACTGATCTGTGGCTAATCTGGAAAATAACATCTACTTAGATGGACTTAGATCTCTAATCGCAGTGGGGGATCTCACCGCATGACTACATTTTATAAAGTAATATTTATTTTAATATACCATATCGATTTCTGACCATGCACTCTAAGGAAGAACATTTAATTTGTTAAAGGGACAATCCAAGACCCAGAACTGATCAAATAATAAAATATATCACATTTTGCATTATTATTATTATGATATTTATATAGCGCCATCAAATTCCGCAGCGCTTTACAATGGGTGGACTAACAAACATGTAGTTGTAACCAGAGCGGGTTGGACACACAGGAACAGAGGGGTTGAGGGCCCTGCTCAATGAGCTTACATGCTAGAGAGAGTGGGGTAAAGTGACACAAAAGGTAAGGATAGTATTAGACTAATGACAGTTGCAAGAGTGGAATCAGTCGGGAGCTATTAACAGTTTAATCATATTGAACATCTCTGGTTATAAATAGCCATACTGTGACTGTAGCTAAGTTGGCTAAGTGTGTTTGTCCCCCTCCTGCTTACCTTTCACTTGTGGTCCAGTGGAGAACCTTCCTTGGTGGTCTGGTGGGAGAGAATTGATGTCTGCTCCAGTACTGGGTGCAGATAACTATAAAAGCTTCTTTGCAGGTCCGGCAGACCGTTAATGACTCAGAGCATAAGCTGTGATGCTCTGAGTCATTGCAAAGTGCTGGGGGACTGCAAAGGCATTTTTAAAATGTTCTGCACCTGATAGTGGTGCAGACAACGCTCCCTTGAGTAGTTCAGTGGTCACAGGGACAAGCAGGAAAAATTTTGAAATATCTTTTGATCTACCTGCCGGCTCAAGGAGGACCTATTCCCGGACCGTAAGCCAGTCACCTATCCCAAAAGTGGTGGAGGAGTACGAAGAAATACATAAGGAGGTGCTGTGAGTCAGAAAAGACACACAAAGGATTGAGGGAATTCAGATAGATGTGAGCAATTATTATTGAAAAATTCAGAGGGGGCAGTTCTCAGAAATCTCTACTCTAGGTGCCAAGTACCCAACCCACACGTAGTACAATTGTTAGTGAGTAAACCCTTAGAAACCTATTGATGGAAACATTTAGCTGAACACACTTGACTTTTATCCCTTCCCATATATTAACACTCTTTAATCCCCCTCTTTAGTTTCACAATCTGACATAGTACCTTCTTACAGAGTCAAGATAATGTCACTAATTAACATTAATAACAGCCAACTATTACAAGACAATACCCCTTTGTGACAGTAAGAAGGTTAATGATACTAACTTGAAAAAATAGTAGTTGTCCTCTCTGTAACAAGGATAAATAGCACAGAGAGAAAAGGTTACATTTCCTGAATATACTAGCTGCACTGTTGCAAAAAACAATATTTCTTTCTTATTTGGTGCAATTTCCGATTTTGCCCCCCTCCTTGTCACAGGTGCCTCATTCAAGGGCCCTGTTTAGCCTTGTACTGCAAAGAGTCCCAGGAGGAGGAATTCCCCAAGTAAATTGATGTTGTGGCAGGCCGATGCAATGTATGATCATAACTGTAACTAAACCCCTGTTATTTTTGCCTAGATTCAGTATTTACAAAAATGATTACATTCTGTGAGCTTTGAGATTGCTGTTTAGTGAAAGAGTGAGTGCGCTGGATCTTGTTTGTTTTAAATATATATTTACACACACTGATCAGCCACAACATTAAAACCACTGACAAGTGAAGTGAATAACATTGATTATATCATTACAATAGCTCCTGTCAACGGGTTAAATATATAAGGCAGCAAGCGAACAGTCAAATCTTGAATTTCATGTGTTGGAAACACGAAAAATGGGCAAGCGAAAATATCAGAGTAACTTTGAAAAAAGTAAAATAGTGATGGCTAGACGACTGAGTCAGAGCATCTCCAAAATGGCAAGTCTTGTTAGGGGTGTTCAGAGTATTCCAAAAGTGGTGCAAGGAAGGACAACCAATGAACCATGTTCAAGGTCATGGGTGACCAAGGCTCACTGATGCACGTGGGGAGTAAAGGCTAGCCCATCTAGTATGATCACACAAAAGAGCTACTTTAGTTCAAATTTCATTGCAGTCTGCTGTGTATTGGGCTGCTTATATGCAGATCATCAGAGTACTCAAGATGACCCCTGTTCATTGATTGCCTGGTCTGATGAATCATGTCATGCTTTAGATCAGGTGCATAGCGTTTGCATCATATACTTGGGGAAGAGATGACAGCAGGATGCACGATGGTAAAAAGGCAGGCCGGCAGAGGCAGTGTGATGCCTGGGCAATGTTTTGCTGGAAAACCTTGTGTCCTGGCATTCATGTGGATGTTACTTTGACATGTACCACCTACTTTTAGATTGCTGCAGACCATGTACACCGCTTCATGGCAATGGTGTTCACTGATGGTAGTGGCATCTTTCAGCATGATAATGCCTCCTGCAACACTGCAAAAATTGTTCAAGAATGCTTTGAGGAACATGACAAAGAGTTTAAGGAGTTGCCTTGGCCTCCAAATTCCCAAGATCTCAATTTGATTGAGCATCTGTGGATGTGCTCAAACAACAAATCAAATCTATGGAGGTCCCACCTTGCAATTTGCAGGACTTAAAAGATTTGCGTCTAATGTCTTGATGTCACATACCACATGACACATTCAGAGGTCTTGTGGAATCCATGCCTCGATGCATCAGATCTGTTTTGGTAGCACAAGGTAGGTGATGTTAACGCTGTGATTGATAACGGTTTAGACAGATCTTGATGTTGCAGAGGGATTAAATGGGACTCAGTGAAGAAAGTGTGGGTAGGAATAAAAGGGTTGTGGGACTATGTAACAGGTGTACAATGATGCCAAGCCAAAGTGTGCATAAGATACTCCATTGCCCCCTCACTGCTCCCCCCCCCTCCCTCCAAAAAATCACTATTATTTAGTAAATTTAGTAGCGGTATATCTAAGAGCAGCTTGGTTTTACAAACCCTCCACTTCTTCTCCAGCACAGACTCTTGGCGAATACACACATACGATTGTGGCTTTTATATGCTTCTCAATGTGCTTTAACGCAGGGGAATTTAAAGAAAAAAATTGAATACTTCTTTAAAAAGGCTTTCATGTTGCACATCATAATCTACACTAAAGTTGAAATACAGACACATATCACTTTATACCAATTCGAGGGAAGCAGGTGCAAATGAGAATTACATAATGTTTAATTATAGCAGTGAAGCCAATGAGCCAGAAAAAGTTGTCCTGGTACTGGATAGGGCAGGTAAGTCGAAGAAGTTTATTTAAACAATAAGGAACTGTCTGCTCAGTAACCAGACAATGCTATTCTGATTATATTATTCATATCACACAGCTGATTCTCTGGGGGTTCTCAGTAAATATTCCGACCATCCAGCCAGGTAAAGATTTCATTTTTTTGTGAAAAATGTTTTTCTAACCTTTAAAGCCTGAGGCATTGTACGCAGCCATTACCAAAACGTATTGATCGTATGCTCCTGCCTTTCTGTTCTGTATTAATAAAACATCCTGCTAACTTCCTTACAACTCCTAAGAGTACACCTGTCATTTTGTTTTCATTCCAATGTCCACAAAACATTCCGACACAAGCAGTACTTGATAGAACAAGGTTTGTGACCTGTCTTACGCTTTACAGATGTACGAACGCTTGCTGCGTACACCTTTCGCATGGCGTGTTGATGATTTGTCCTGACTTGCGGAGGCCCAGGAGATTACTCCGAGGTCAGCGGCAGTTTGTTACAACTCGGCTCTTCTTCAAATCATTAGAAGAGGATTTCATGTATTCATCTGAACAGCATTACCCTGGGACAATAGCTTGGCTACTCTCTCTTCCCTGTGTCAGAATATTCCCAGTAAGGTTGTTCTCGAATTACCACTTGAAAAGGATACTTGCCAAAGCACAGCAGGGACCAGAAACTACAGCAGCTTTGTCAAATTATGCTCCCCGGCAGTAATAGTAGCAGCGAGCGACATGAAAAAGGATAAAAAAAAACAACAAAAACATCCAAAGCCTTATAATGTTCATTCTGGCACAACATATTCCAAGCAACAGAAATGCTGAATGCCCCCATTAATTCACAAAATGTATTTATTATTTCTTTTATTTGACCAAAAGAAAAAGCAAAGTTCCCCCTAAAATATTCAGCCTAGCAAACTAGACCCACAGTCGAAAGCTTTTTTTTTATCTTTGCTTTGAGTTGATCTGACAGCACCATTTCCATATTTTACAAAAGAACCGGTTGTTTTCCTACGTTAAATAAAAAAAAATAAAAAAATTCTACAATTACATAGTAAGAACGGCAACATAGAAAATGTAAGCAAGAAACGATTTGGCAAAACAAATTTGTGTATGAGCATTTAAATTGCTTGTTTAACTCATAGATTCACAGGTGTAAAATCTTAGGGATAAAAATGAGAAGTCTATATTCTCCAAATAGGATGTATGCGACCACTGACATTTGATAAAAATGTTAAAAATTGACATATAGTTAGTCCCCAGACTAGCCTTCAAGGAAAACTGGCACTTTTTTTTTTTAATTAATGAATATAAAGGTTAACATGTAATATATCCTTCTAGTGTATTTGTAACGGATCCACTGGCACCCCGACTGGGTACCTCCGTTGAAAGATGCTCCTAGCGCTTCCAGAGGACTCCAAGCACTCCACCAGACACCATAAGCACCGCAGGCTGCAGCTATCTCCCTTCAGAACGAAGCAGGAACAAGCTCTTACAAGAGCTCAGTGATTATAGCAAGGGAATATGCCTAGCATAGCAATCCCTTGTAGCAGATTCCCCTAATAAGAGACAGGACTCAAGTTGAGGGTAAAAATAGAACTCCCTGGCTGCTAGCTTGCAGACCTTTTTATTAGGTGCTCCCATGAAGGGGAGGGACACACACAGTAACGTACACCTTACACACAATAGTTACATCCCACACATAGCCCTCCCCTCTACCTGTAAACTAATTATCTGTACACACAGGAAAATACAATTATCATAGGTAGGGAAAATACAGTTTTTACACAACATTCATAACTCCCCAAATATACATCACATTCGCATAAAAATACATATTCACAATCAATCCATTCGGGGGAACAACATACTCAAAAATCATACGAATTGGACCAGGGGTTCAAAAGTTAGTACAAATGTGCATTTGACCTTCTGGAAGCATGGTTTTTCCAGCTCAACTAGTTCCCCAGAATCCTCTATCCTGGAGACAATGGAGAAGCTGATTTAATTATATCCAGGGACAAACACAGCCTCCATTAAGCACATGTTACCAGCAACCACCAAAAGACATAAAAATACATAACTCCTGTTATGCTAAACAGAACCCCCACATTCAACCCATCCCCAGATGGCTTGGATCTGAGCGCTCAACATATCCAAACAGCGTTCAGATGCCACAAACACAGTTCAAATGCCATGGGGGTTAAGTTTCGTATGGGCTGATGAGAGGGCCCATAATCCTGGGGCAGCCCAATAACCCACAGTATGCCCAAATACCGTGCATAAAGGGCCAAATCGCCCAGGGACCGTAGTCACAGGGTAAGAGGCGGGCAAGCAGCCCCCTCCAAAACACAGTGGCGATGTGGCTTTCGCTACAGTATTGTTTTATAATGCATTCATATACGTAAATATCTCTCGACATACACTTGCTTCAGGGTGGAAGCTGTCTTCAAGTCCTCTTTGGTTGGATGTCCCATTTATCCGACTGAAGACCATGGGTGTGCACAAGGGTTGTCCCGAGAGTGGCCAGGCACACTGTAATCTATGACCACATTTACCTCCCTTTCTCCTGCTGAGGTCTCTATGGGCAGTTTTGGGAGTGTATGGATTAGTAAAAAAAAAAAATCATACCTATATTTGTCACCCACTTGCCTATAGATGACAGTAAATTATTTGGTATCAAATTTCTTACAATGATACTTTTTAAATAACGTTTAGATGGCATTTTAATTTTTCTCTGTGTGCACACCCTAATGTCATATACTGTCCATGCCTTCGATGTATATCATATAAAATTTTAATAGAAACCAACTCAGAGTGTGTTTCGAAATGCTTAACCTGGCCAATCAGCATCTCCTCATGGTGAAAGTTCAGCGCTATCATGGAAAAAGGCAGTGTTTACAACAAAAAGCCTGCAGGGACTGCCAGAACCAGAACAACTGCATTAAATTGCAGTTGTTCTGGTGACCATAGTTTCCCTTTAATAAAGTCAAGCTGAAAAAAATCCCAACTTTTTATTTTTTTTACATTTTGTAAGTCGGTTGCCAACTCTTGACTATTTAGTAAATAAATCTACATTATAGCAATAAGTTAATTTAGAGTAGTGCTTTGTATTGGGGAGAACAGTGCTAACACATTTATTCTTGTGGCTCATGAGAGGATAACTCAATAGTGGTTAACTATATATAAATATTAATATAAGTTCTATATAGAAATATAAGCACTATAAAGAAAAAGGGCTTTTGTCGCACAACGGTAGTTAATGTACAATATGTATTTTGGCTTCAGTGCAAATGTAACAAAGAGGTTGAACTATTTAATCCAGGACCAGTCATTAATCTGTCAACACTAAGTATTCATTTTATAATGTTATCTGAGAGCCTGTGCAATAATGCATTATGCAAGAAATGATTTGTCCTGCACTCTTCAAACTCTGCTTTGTCATTCTAATTCGCTATATAAATTATTCTGTAAAAATAAAGGATTTCAATTAAGTGTAGAAAACGTTTTTTTTATTTTAAAAAAATTCTCTATTTCCTGTAGAATTGCCTCATTAAATTCAATTTTAGCGGCTCCTGTATACATATATTGTATATATATATATATATATATATATATATATATATATATATATATATATATATATATGTATTGTCATATACGTCACATATATATATATATTTTATTTTATTATTATTATTTTCTTTTTTATTGAAGAAAAAGTGCACTTTATTCAGCCTCCTTATGCTAGGAAAAATGTATGAAATTGTACGGATACAAAAAGTGTTGCAAAGTTGTAAAGGTGGTGTAATCACCAATGAAAACATGACTGCAGATTCTATTGGATTCCACTGTGATTGCCCTATTTTTAAAACATTTTAGCTCACCACACTTTTACAAATCGTAAAACTATGTGGAGATATTAAAAGGTCTGTTTTTCTTTTGAATTTGAAAGTTAAAGCGTTATTAAATGCAAAGTAACACAAATTTTGCCGTTAGCAATAGCTATGTAGGTTTACTTATTAATGCTCCTTTAAATGCTAGAGTCAAGTCAGATATAGCTTATAATAAGGGAGTAATGTGCTTCACAGTATAAAAGTATTAGAGCTTACTCATGCATTATACCGGTCTTACATTACTATCTCATTATCTCGCATACTGTACAATCACAGCTTAGGAAAATTACAGTGTCTCGCAAATCAAAACCAGGCAAATACCATCGAAAAAACAAACAAAAAACAAAACACACATTTTTAAACCACAGCACAGAGGACCACAATTAATAATACCCAATTTCGAAAGGATTAAAACCAAGCCACTATTTTGTTTTTTAAAAACTGTGCATTATAGTTTAATGTTTACGTATTGCTAAATGTTTTTTTGTGAACATTTATTTTGAGTGTTTATCAAGATAAAAGTATACAGTGTCAACTACGCATGTGTGTACATTATATTTTATATATTGAGGAGGATAGCTGGGACACCAAGTAAAATCCTTTTTTTTTACAAGTCATGTCCAGGAGTCCATTGCCATTACTGTTTGCCCAGAATACACAATTCCCTGATTACTGTGAATGAGTAGTTGTACAATTTCCAGGGGCAAAAACTAGTTTTAATCTAAAAACTTTTTTTTTCTTTTTTTTTTACTAAATGCATTTTTTTAAAACTCAGTAATTTGGTAAAACTCAGCCTTTGTTTTATTTTAATGTTAAAAAAAATAATTGACCATATTGCTCCCATTAGAATTTAAAGTTCTTAAAAAAAAATAGCTTATTTAGTGCAGTAAACATTTAGCTTGAATTATTGTGTTTATAACCTTGAAGATTACCAGTTTACCAGTTTACCAGTTAATTGTTGAATAGTTAGTTAAATAAAGAAGAAAATCATAGACAAGGTACAGAAATACTATTTCACAGTTTGGAACCCCTACGCTGCCTAAAGCACTTCAAAGCCCCTTAGATCCATCTCATAATTAGTTACCATTGCTATTATTAAAGCACCTAAGACCTCATTCAGATGTTTTTCCCTCTAATGAAGTATGAACAAATGGTTATGTATAATTATATATCACATGCACATCTGAAAATCTATAGAATATATCTAAAATGACTTCAGGGCTGCAGGATTTAACTCTCAATTAATTGTATGATTTTGAGATGGGTGATGGCACCTCACCACTAACAGCAAGCACTCGTGTTCACACATCAACACTGATAAACACTTCAGAAAAATCAGAGTAGGGCATGTTTAAACATGCTCATGTTAAATAGGCAAGAATTACAGGGCATCTCAGTCCACAGGAAAATGCTTCAGTAGCAATCTGCATATGGGAAGCTTAGATGATGGTTGGGTACCTTACCTGTCATGCACATTGGATCACTGGCATGCCACAATGCCCCCACTCTCCTCATTCTCCTCTCTGTACCATAGCTGCACAGTCCTCACCACTGAAATACGGTGGAACATGAGGTTCACATTATGATTGTCCCCCCGCCCACCCACAGACACACGCAAAATCACCAAAACATACTAACAATGCTTGATGGTAATGAAATGCCAAACTCTGTGAGAAAGATTTCCAAAATCCTGTTAAAGAAATACAAGAATGAATATAGTCTGATCTTATGAAAAATATGTCCTTTTTAGTACTATACAGGAAAATAAAGGGGCCACTGAATACAAAACGAAATAGTTACATATTTACATAGCTGAAAAGAGACTTGTGTCCATCAAGTTCAGCCTTCCTCACATTTTTTTTTTTGCTGTTGATCCAAAAGAAGGCAAAAAAAAACAATTTGAAGCACTTCCAATTTTACAACAAGCTAGGAAAAAAATCCTTCTTGACCCCAGAATGGCAGTCAGATTTATCCTTGGATCAAGCAGTTATTACCCTACATTGCAAGATTGTATCCTTGAATATTCTGTTTTTGCAAGCACTGACACCCCCCGTGACCGGAACCCGGAAGCAACTGCCGACGAAGGAATGGAACGCAAGGTGCGTTCCACCGGAAAAAGACAGCGAAACACAACATTTAAAGACGAATATGGACGCAATAATTAACACACAGCCAACTGAGGAAGACACAGAGGCGGAACTCGTTTTGGCTATTTATTCACCTTACTTTATAGACTTTTATTTTTATTTTATGTATCAATAAATATAAGTTTTACTTTTAAACAATCTGGATTTATTTCAGTCTATGATTGGAAGCTAACTTATCTTTGGACATCCAGACCATCCATAGAGGGACTTGGATCACCCTTGAAAGATCCTGAGGCTATTGACACCAGAGCCAGGTTTACAATTGGCTCTAACTTTGTGAGTGTTACCTTGCATATGTCACTTTATATTTATATTTAAAGCTATCTGCACTATTTTGTGTACCTCTCTGTCTCCACAGAATTATTGAATTGAGAAGAGGGGACTATAATTGTTCCATCCATTGTGTCTGTACTGTTTGAACATCTGTATGGACTCTGATAAAACCACTTCTTTAGGCAGAGAATTCCACATCCTTTCCTTTGCCAAACACATGACAACCAGCAACCTGAAAAGAGGTCATAAAACATACAGACACGATGAGGGCCACTAAGGGTTACAATACACTTACCACTCCCCCCCTCCCAGCCTCCACTATCCCTATTGTAGACCCAATATTGACGAAAGACACTAAAGACCAAGAGACACTTGCATCACGTAAGAACAAGTTAACGATAGAACCTACGATGAAAAACTAAGCATAGAGCAGAGCGAGCGACTACAAATCACCTGAACATAGATAACGCAACTGACAAATGGTACTACTGAGCCCAGAGACCTGCGAGTCTCAAAACCACAAACGAGACTTTGAATGACTGAAACCTGTGTGTTTCGCACTGCTCACAGACTAAATGCGATTTGTTTACCTTGAGACTATCTCAATAAAACGATATTTACAAAAAAAGAAAAAATCGATTTTCTACATCTAAATACTTAAAGATGCATGATTACCTGGATGCAATTGATGGAAGCCCCCCAAAAACTGTACTCATATTCCTTATATAAGCTAAAACAATCTTGAGAATTGAGCAGGGACCCACCAAAAGGCAAGCTACTTGAGCTGTTGTCCATTCTCAGTATTCTCCTGCACCCATTTTTTCCCTTTAGTGTAAAAGGGTAATCCAGACGTAGACCCCCTTGTTTACTGTGCCTATAGGGGTATCGGATATACCATACTGACAAGGTCTAGCAAGTTGAAACTATCGTTTGGGGTTCCTGAACCTCTTGCGCAGACAGGGCCATCCTGAATTTCGTGTCTAGCTGCCCTTTCTGGTGGGAGCAGTCTGATATGCAAATGGTTTAGGTTATCTTTGTAGTTCACAAGAAGAGCTAAAACTAGCTTGAGAACTGAGCAGGGACCTACCGAAGGGAAAGCTACCTAGGCTGTCACCCGTTTTCAGTATTCTACAGCATCCTTTGTTGGTTATTTTTTGCACTCAAATTCCTTACATC
This sequence comes from Pelobates fuscus, assembly GCF_036172605.1. Taxonomy (NCBI): domain Eukaryota; kingdom Metazoa; phylum Chordata; class Amphibia; order Anura; family Pelobatidae; genus Pelobates; species Pelobates fuscus. Next base: position 361,378,615 of record NC_086320.1, on the reverse strand, counting down.
ATCATTACCTACTTCAATAAAATGTTTGATACAAAATTATTCTATATTATTGTTATGGGTTTGTGATAGATCTGCTTTAAAAGTACAAGTAATTGAACCAGAGGTTTTATAACAATTATATCATAAGTGCCAGTTTGCTGATATAAAAAAAAACATATTTATGTTGTAATTGATATAATAAATCATTTACAATATAAATATGGTCAATATATCAAAAGTTTTAACATTTTCATAAACGAGCTGTGCTCGTCGCCAGCGTTCTTTCTCTATTCTTGTTATATTTGGTTTAATTATTTTTTCTTGCATTTTTGTAAACAAGCCCTGCATGTTTCAAAAGTCATTAATATTCAGACACAATCATTAATGTGTAAATCAAATTGAAGGCTTTTTCAAGCGTGGTCTTAGAATTGGAACATTAAAGTACACGAGAAACTAACAAATGGCCCTTACTTTGATTTAATTATCCTGCTAGCTGTCTTGGTTTTATTGTATTTATATAATAAAGCTTATTAAGGGGAACGGTTATTTCAACTAGTGAATATTTGCCGTTTATTGCAACATGGCCTTCTGCAATGAATAAATAAGTTGGTATAAATAAATATGCAAGTCTGGCTATAAGCCACTACGCAGTACATAAAAGGTGTTAAATTTGCTAAATAAATTGTGAAAATAAGATGGTTAAAAATAATCCAAAAGCCATACTTCATGTCAGGTTTTAAAGGAACAGTAATGCCCATTATTTTTATTATTATTTTTTTTTTTTATCAGATGTAGACTTTGATTAATCTTCCATTACCTTCAGGGTACTTAATCACACTTCAAAGAGAGATCTTGTATTGCTGAAGGGGTTAACCTTGGGACTACGTCAGTTTGTGAATTACATGAGATATGATGGCTAGGTACGCAAGGGTTATATATCAACCACATCTCCCCGACATCTGGGGCATGACTGATATACTGATGTTCCATTGTCTCAAGTTATTTCTTTTGTTTTAAGCATGACACTAGCATTATTTTTCACCTACTCCCTCTTCATTTCAACACTCCCACATGTAAGCATATATCTAAGAAGACCTCATTTGGGTTTTAAACCTCCTAAAACTGGAAGGTACATATCACTAATTTGTAATCATCAGATCTGTCATTTCATTGGCTCCCCAGTGAGTTAGAATTAATCGGTTTCTACATATATAAATTGGTATAGATAAACAAAAACAAAGTGTAAAAGAACACAGAGATTGTAATTTAAAAAAAAAAAAAGCTTAATCTTTTGTTAGTTTCAGCTCAGGTCGCAAACAATTTCAGTTTACCAAAGTTATTATAGAGGGAGCCTATTACATTTGTATATCGGATTCACCCAAAGCACATGTTTCATCAGTGGGATGTGTGCCTGCCTCCTCTTTTCTTGTGGATTTTGACCCCTCTGGCTGCACTTTTCCTCCCAGGCTGGTATTGAGTCTGTTCCTCCTCACCATTTAAAATAAAAATATTGAGGGCTCGTGGCCTGGCAAATAATGGAGATAGATGCATGTGCATGAAGCTCGACTGAATAGTAATGGTCACATTTAAGTTTTTAATCAGCAACTGCCCTGGAACTGTCCTGGAAGAGATTCAGCAGCTTGCCCTTAATGAATATGATACTAAACTTCAATCTTTAGTCCCAGATCTCCTACTTTAGACCACTCTCATCGCTTACAGAGGCCTAAACATGCCTAGAGATGCCATCACAAAATTGTATTATTATAAACACACGATTATGCAAGCATCCAGAACCTCAAACGCTATTCATGGCCAATTTTCTACCATCCAGTTATTCACAGATCTCTCACCTACTATCATGGTTAAATGTAGGGCCATTGCACCAATTACAAAGGCACTTCGAGAGGCACAAGTGCCCTACAAATGGGGCTTCCCCACTAAGCTCATAGTCAGACATAATAGCGTGTATAAAGCATCTCTGGATCCTGAGGAAAGTCACAAGTTGTTGGTCACCTGGAATATTTCCATGTATGCCAATAAGCCTCAAGACAAGGTCTCCCGTGACTGGCAGTAATTCACTCACATTAAGGTTAAACAATAGAAACCTATGCTTACTCTACACTTCTATTGTTTTTATATATTTGAGAGCGTTACGTTCTTGAAAGCTTAATCCTGGTGCTGTTATTGTAGTATCCTTTATTAATAGGGTTTCATCTGTTAGATTTTACTTTCTTTATTGTTTTATTAATTTATGTTGTTTACTGACAATCTGTTAAAATACTGAAGGCAGTAAACCACATACCGTATTTTTCGCTCCAAAAGACGCACCACACCATAAGACGCACCTAGTTTTTAGAGGAAGAAACCCAGAAAAAAAAATTCTGAACAAACTGTCCCATAGTGTTTCTTACTATGGGACAGTTTGTTCAGAATATTTTTTTTTCTCCCCTGTCCCATAGTCTTCTCCTCCCCTCCCATAGTCTTCTCCTCCCCTCCCATAGTCTTCTCCTCCCCTCCCATAGTCTTTTCCTCCCCACCCATAGTCTTTTCCTCCCCTCCCATTGTCTTTTCCTCCCCTCCCATAGTCTTCTCCTCCCCCTCCCATAGTCTTCTCCTCCCCCTCCCATAGTCTTTTCCTCCCCTCCCATAGTATTTTCCTCCCCTCCCTTTTGAGGGGAAAAGAAGTGCGTCTTATGGAGCGAAAAATACGGTAATTTGCATGGTAACATTCGTACTTGGATTGTGGGATATAGGAGCGGTTCATGCTGCTTGCATGAAATATAAATAAATAGTATATTAGGTGAGCGATAAACAAGGTCGATATCTCATACTTCAATGTTGGATTAAGATTGCTCTTTATACATGGGCCAATGTATACTGTCCTCACAAAAACCAGTCATCCTACATAGAAAACCTATTCAGTTTAGTAGACAGGTACTGATTTGGAGAAACAATAATAGGAGGAGATACACTTTTTCTTTTAGATGTTGTATTAGCCTTAGACTTCTCGGCTAGAGAAGATATTGTGGTCAATCCTACTAAGAGCAGAATCCAAGGCAGTGGCTACATTTCGGGAATTCTTATCAGCAAACCACTTTGTAGATTCATGGAGAACTTTAAATCCAATGGAATTAGATTATGCATTTTATTCTGGAGTCTATAAAACCTATTCAAGAATCGATAGGTTTCATATCCATAATTCAATGCTACTAATGATCCAATCAGCTAGACATTTATATATTATTTACATATCAGATCATGCCCCGATTACTCTAGAATTATATGAAGCCAACCCTTCCAAAGGAGTTGATAGCTAGAGGTTGAAAGAACAGTTGTTAATAGATCCTCATGTAGAAACTTAGGTAAGAGAAGAACTTGATTCTTATTTCTCTATCAATATTCAACCAGACACACTTGTTCAATCGATTTGGCTGGCGCACAAAGCCTTTGTAAGAGGTGTGTTCATTAAAATCACCAGTTATGCAAAGACAACCCCCCCAAAAAAGAATATTCTTCTCTTATGCAAGAGCTAACCTAAGCTACGCATAGCAATCAATGCCAACCATCTTCAGATACATGCTGAAGACTCCTCTCTGTACAATCCAAGCTTAAAGAATTTTAATTATTCAAGACATACTTTTTGTTATGTTGTCTTAAATGTAAATGAATTGCTCATGGTAATAGAGCAGGGGTGCAATTAGCTAAACAGCTTAAAAAAGCACCAGGTTGCCTCCAGGATAGCCTTCATTATGTCCCTTACTGCTGAAAAACTTATAGAACCACATCGGATGGTGGATGAATTTGCCAAGTACTATAGTGCTCTATATAATCTTAAAGCAGAGATGTAAAGCCCAGCCTCATCAGTTGAGTCTATTAACAGCTTTGTTAGCACCACTGAAACTTCCTAACTTAACCCCCACTGATATTGAATTACTTAATGAAACCCTGAACATAGAGGAGCTATCTCCCTAATGCCATCCATGCCATTCCACAAGAGATGCTAGGGGCTTCCATCAGCACACCCACACAATGCCAAAAGTTAATGCCCATATTTTTTTTAAATTGTACTATCTTACATAGTTACAAAGCTGAAAAGAGGCTTGCGTCCATCAAGTTCAGCCTTTCTCACACCTGTTTTTGCTGTTGATAAATAGAATTATACAGCTTTCTGTCCTATTTTAATGTAGTGCAAAAACTAACCCACTGCTATAGCCACATTGAAGCTCATTGGAAATTAGTTTACAGATGGTACCTTACTCCCAATAAACTGCACCACATATATCCTAACACTTAGCAAACTTCACCACAAATATCCTAACTCCTAATAAACTTCACCACATATATCCCAATGTATCTCCCACCTTCTGGCGATGCGGGAAGTTACTATGCTACATATATGGTGGTCTTGCTCAAAGTTAGTAACCCTATGGAAAAAGATTGACCATTTGTTGATGTAGATGGATGTGAAAGATGTCCCTTTCCACCCTGCAGTATATCTTCTGTTGAAGTTTCATGAAACGATTCCGCTATCCACATAAATTTTAGCTTCTTGCATTTCCATGGCCATGAGAAGCCTCATAGCATTACACTGGAAGCATAAGAAACAAACCTAGTTTAACCAAAGTCTTTGAAAAAAAATCAATCTAAACCTCAACTACGTAATCATGGCTACAACATCGAAGGTACAAAGATTATCGCTAGATAGGAGTTAGTAACCATCTTATAAGGGCAGGCATGGAGGAGGAGGAGGAACAGGGATATAGACTTTTGAGAGATGGGGAAGGAAGGAAGGTTGAATCACGACATTACCAGGGGTCTTGGTGTACAATATATATGTGCATCTACTACGCATCTTTAATATATTGCTGATTGTACGCATGCATAACAAGTTTTATGTATTAATCCTAATTCTATTATTTAATTTTTTATTTTGTATCCTTGCTACATTTCCAACTTTGTCAATGTACTCCTTTACTGTTGATGTTGCATGTACGACATAAATTAATACACTACAATAAAAAGTGAATAAACATTTTTTTAAATCATTGCAGAGCAAGAAATTATGATTAATACATGAAATATATAATACAACCAACTTTTTAAAACACAGTAAAAAGCAACAAAATATCTATTTAACTACGTATTTGGTTGTACTAAATTTGCATATCAGCATTATATAAATGAACACATTTCTATTCAGTCAGCAGAGGGAGCTCCATCCTCTACTCAGGAGATGCTGTGGCCACAGACAAACATATGATGAGCCATATGATGAACCTTATCTGTGTGATATAACTGATACCTCTTTAGAAATCCTGCGCAAGCTTCCACAACTAGAGCATTATATAAATAAGCAAAATCAATGTGTAAAAGAACTCTGGGAATGAAAAAAAAAAAACCCTCAATAAGCTTGAACCTCTACCATTTGCATATCTCACTGATGCCACCCACAAGGATCATTCTGTATATAAATGCTGTTGTAGATTGCATGAATAATTCCCCTGTTCTTTATCGAACCGAGCTACAATAGGGGGATGCATTTGGGGAGGACTTACCCTTCCCTACTTATTCACTCTGCCTCCAATCCCCAGGCAGGTGGTAAGTACTCACAGATATACAGTAGTGCTGGTTAGAAATTTAAAAAACATAAATAAATAGATAAAACTTGGAGCAGCGAAGACAGTAGAGATATTCTTGAAGAAAAAAAAAACATTTTTTTTTAAATTTTAATTTAGTAATTTAAAAATATATAAGCACCACTTTGAGAGTTTAAGTGAATTATATTATTGATGATTATATATTCTTTTACAAAAAAAAAGATTTAATAACAACAGTAAGTGTCAGATTAAGTTCACAGTTTCCATGGCAACAGTAGTATTTTTCCCAAAAATCTACCACTTTACATTATTAAAACATTAATGAACGAGACACACTCTCTTTACAAACTTATAACACTATCTTGTTTTTATTTCGGACTGAATTGGCCGTATTCTGATGGCATTGCTACAATATACAAATCACTTAGACAGTCTTATATATATATACATATTGCAGGGAGTACAAGGCATAACTGACATTGAGAGTTATCTGACAAGATCAGCCAAATTAGGCATACATTCTCCCTCTTTCGTCCTGCACCCCACTCAGCTTCCATTCTGTAACCTTTTTCACTTTTAACTCCTTTCACTTTGTCTCTGAGTTAGAGGTCTCTAAACTTCTACTATCCTTATGCCCCACCATATCCCCATTTTATAATTGTAAATCGCTACTGAATATTTTGGTGCTGTATAAATGATGGTAACAATGATATTAATAGATATTAAAAATCAGTTGATCTATCTGTCCTTTTGTCTATCTCCACTTTAACTCTTTATGTGTCTTTGCAATTCCATATTGGCTGGAACCATTAGCCGGCAGAATTTTCAAATTTCTGTTTATGTAGTGACTGTAAAAGTGGGGTTTGTAGTGTTCCTTCTTCACCAGGAACATCCTGAAACGTTGTCATTCTAACCCGTCAGTATTACGCTAAACGCCATGCTTTAGCATCAGTATTTATTTGAACTATTTTAGTAATCTTTCAAGAGAATTCTAAATCCTATTGTGCACTCCAAACATTCAAACATCAAACATTTCTTATAAATTATTTTAAATCAGAGATATTATGAATTGATGATTATGAGAGTAAATAAGGAAAAAAAAATGAAATGACCACAGGATTGAGATGTATATCTTTTATGGGTATGAATCACTATTCAAACATGACAATTGTTCGTGTTCTTCTAACACTGATCGGGGTAGAATGATGTGTTTTCTAAATGTATGTTGACAGCAAACAGACCTATTTATCAGAAATGACTTATTTTTTTAATCTTCTGCTTACAAGTGGTCCCCAGGGGAGAACGAACAGTGACAGATACATGCAGTGGGTGTAAGCAACCTCCTACCCCAATTAGTATAATAAAAGCAATGATATGTGTCAGTTCTACCGCACAATGTCACTGCAGTACGTTCGGCAGGGCCGTCTTTAATATTGATTGGACCCTGGGCAAGCATCTGCTTGGGCCCCCCGGGCATGCAATCACTCCCTCCACCCCAACCTAGAGGAGAAACTAATGTAGAGAGTGCCTTGGTGCAAAAAAAATAAAAAAATTCAGGCCTGCCCTGTAGCACAAGATTAAAGAAAATATAGATCCCCATCTGTCATACAACTCCTGCGATGCTATGCCAGCTGGGGATCTACCATCCTTGCAGGGTTGTATTTTTTAGCAGTGTTTATGCAATTGAATGTCAGCATGTTATTGTATAGAGTGTATGTGTGCATGTAGGGGTGTATTTAAATGTACTGTTACCATTGGAATGCAGTGGTGTACTTGTGTGTAGTGTTTGCGTTTGAATGCAGGGATGTGTGATTGTCTGTAGTGTTGGCTTTTTAAATGCAGGTGTACTTTTGTGTGTCGAGTTGGTGTTTGTATATAATTTTAGCGTTTTAATACAGGAATGTGTTTGTATGTAATGTTTGTATTTGCATGCAGGGGGGTGTTTGGATGTAGTGTTGTGTTTTAAATACATTTGTACATTTGTGTGTAGTATTGGTGTTTCAGCAAACTGGTGTGTTTGTATGTAATGTTTGTGTTTGCAGGGGTCTGTTTGCATGTTGTGTGATTTCTAAAACACATACACATTAATATGTAGATACACACATAAGCACACTGACACATGCTCACACCTTGACACATACTGGAACATACACACACACACACACACACACTCAGATACACACCCTTTGACAAACAGATACAAGCACTTTGATACACACACACACTGGCACATCCACACACTGGCACATCCACACACAGAGGTACACACACACACACACTGACACAGGTATGTATACATACACTCAGATACACACATACATAAAGGTATAAATGCAGGGGTGTATATGTGTACAGTGCTAGAGATGGAATGTAGGAGTGTATTTGTGTTGGCATTAAAATGCTGGGATGTATGCATTACCACACACTCAGATGCACACTTATACACACTGACACATACATACACACACACACACACACACACAAACACACACACACATGTACACATACACACTGACACACAAGTACACATACATACTGACACACAAGTACACAGGTATACATACACACAGAAACACTGACACACAGACAAACACAGCCAGATACACACACTGACACAAACACAGCCAGATACATACAAGGACATAAACACAGCCAGATACACACACACACACACACACATATGTGTACATTTACATATTTTAATCTCTGCCTTCTAAAAGCTCTTTGGACAGCAACTCCCAGCAACCTTGGCCAATATAATGTCTCAACTTACATACCCTGGTCCAGAATTTGGCAAAAGTGACATTTGGAAATGGTGTACAGCCTTTGATAACACTTGATGCAATAATATGTTAAAATAAATACTTTTTAAATTTAAATTTAATAGGGAACTGTCAGGTTCTTCTAAGATTTTTAACATGTACTTATTCCCTGTGTGTTACATTACAAACACCAACACTTGAAGTGATATCAGAAATAAGCAAAACAAAAAACAAAACATATTTAGCCACCCTCCTGTCTCCTTACCTTTCGGGTACAGTGGGGTGGCTTCCCCGGTGTCCAGTGAGAGCTTGCTGGCCCAGGCTGATGGGAGTCTGCCATCAGCTTTCTCAGTGCCTCTCCCCCACAATGCTAGTATTCTCCTCCTGTGGTGTGTGCCTCCTCCCCAGCAGCACTGAGGAGGAAGTGATCTGACCTCACTTCCTCCCAGCATGCCACAGAGAAGAAAAGGGATCACAGGGCAGTGTGTGAGGGGGCTAGCTGTGAGTATGTATTCAGCCAACCCACATATTACAGGGACCTGGTCCAGAGCAGTATTAAAGGGCTGTGGCCCCTGATTACCTCAGGTGCTGCAGGGGGCCCATGGGGCAGCTGCCTTAGGGCCCCTAGGAGTAACTGGGCCTGGGGCAGCTGCCCCTTTTGCCCCTCCTTAAAGACGGCCCTGACGTTCGGTAACATTGTACCAGAAAGATGATCATCAGTGCTTACTACACACATCCGTTTTATATTGGATACGGACATCCGATTATTTATAACCTCAATAAGTTACTGTAGCACGCATATATTTTCAAAATCCGCAGGTACCATTTTATTTCGATATTAATTTAGTATGCCTTATTGTTTAAACCTGTATGGCTTGTTCACTTAAAATGATAACTAGCAATAACTGTTGATTAGCTCATATTCGTCTATTAAATAGAAAATCACATCTTAAAGTTGCAGTGACTCCATATTCTTATTAAGGGATAGGTGAAGGAAGTCGTGATTTGCTTCGCTAGCTAACATTTTACGTTTCCAATAACTGCCGTATAAACTCGGATTTCCACTGGCAGTCTACTATTGCTCCAACTCATCTTACCCCATCTCCATCAAAGCTCCAATGGGTTTCAGGAAGATTGGATGAGGTGGCTTCCGAACTGACATCCATTCTGGTTGTGGCAGAAGTACTAAGTAGCAACACTATTAATGCCCAAAGTACAACATATGACTTGCTGGCAGTACATAACCTAATTATACTAACTTACATAGTTACATAGGCTGGGAAGAGACTTGCATCCATCAAGTTCCCTGAATATTATGTTTTTGCAAGTATTCATCCTGTTGCTGTTTAAACATATGTACAGACTCTGATAAAAACCACCTCTTCAGGCAGAGAATTCCACATCCTTATTTTTCTTACTTATAATTTATTTTGAAAACAAGTATATATACACATATGTCTGTCTTACTGCCTGGCTATGGATGTTTCCATAAAGATGTCAGTGAATACCGAAACATAGTTTTGTGCTGTGTATGTGCTAATAAAACACTTCATGTGAAAACACCCTTAAGTGCTGCACATTTTTTATTGTTATATTTTGTATTTCTGGTAAAGAGTGAATTTGACCCAGATATTAACAAACAAACAAAAAAAGGATAAGAAATCCACATGTGGGGGGGCAGTGCTTGACCGCCATGCTGATCAGACGCATGGTACGGGAGCTCCTCACAAATCTTGCTTTATAGCCTTTAATCTTGATACCCTGCAGACTTTATTCCTCTGGTGGCTACATGATAGCATCTGGGACCCACATGGAACCTTTCAAGAGCACTCTTGCTGTCGGTGGCTGTGGGGCTCCAAGCAACTAACATTGTGGCCTGCTGTGGTCCTGAGTGGGGTGGCCAACATCATCGGCGGAATTGCACTGGCTTCCTAGGCAGCAAGTCCTATTTCCTTCCCCCTCTGGACCGGTGTGGGTTATCCCGGTCTCCACCGCTGACTTACTGGCACCCAGGCAAGAAGCACATACAAGGCCTGCTGAGTTTCGCAGTAACACTCTCCTTCAATGGCGGAGGCCGCATGGCTCCCAACCCCCAACGCTGACACAGGCGATATACTCACTCGGCTGGACAAGCTCTTCTACAACTTTTGGCTGCAGCTCGAGTACAGGATGCACCAGCCTACACCACCACAGCCAAGTTCCCCTTCGCATCGAGGTCCCTTACAGGTGTCCGTGGCTCCAAAAATGGTGAAAGCTCCCACACGGAAGTGGATCACAAGGCACACCTTGCCCAAACGTAGGATGGTGCAAAGTCCTGTCCAGCGGCTGCCTAAGTACACACACCAGGGGCGCTTGGTTACTCACCAAGGGGAACTACATAGGCCCTCCGACGCTGAATACCCAAGACTATCGCAACACCTTACCTACAAGTTGGAAGCCTCCTGTCCCACCTAAAACACAGAATCGGGTGAAAGAGTGTGGGGGAACCGGCAGGCTCGCTATGACTATCTGACCGGCATTGGCAAAAAGCCGGTTCACATACTCTGTGATGGACTCTTGTATTATACTAAGCTTAGTTCTTATGTTGATGTAGCACACTTTTAAACACCGCTCTAAGCTTTTACAGATTAATATGTTTCATTGCATTAATCTTACACTACTCGTTTCTCAACTTTTAAAACTCATGCTGAAACACAACCGGTTTTCTTGATCTTTACTTAACAAAAAAATTGTGCCACGATTCTCAATGTAATGCCTATGTCATACTTTGATATGCATGCGCCTGTCTCTGTTGCTGTGGCATTGCCGGTACTCTTGTTCCTCGCAGCACAATCAAAATAAAGAATTATAAAAAAAGAAAAAAAGAAAATAAATCCACATGGCTTTCTTCCCTGTATTAACTGTGCACTTTGAATGCAGAGACATTTTGTTTTTCCAAGTTTAATATATTTGACATCACTTTTTACGGTCACTTCCTTTGAAACTCTTAAAGGTAATTTTGTTGAATTTATGTCTTAAACATAGAAATGTAACATTATTGCTAAAAAGATTTGGTCGTATGGAATATCAGATCACCGTTACTTAGAAATTAGAACTTGTGTCGCAGCCTGAAAACTACCAGATTGAGATCAGTTATATCACCAGCTTCTACCTGCTCCATTCTCGTTAGCCTTGCTTTTGTTAATCCGTCTCTTTTACTAGCATGTTGTGTGTGTGTTTTAAGGGGACTCACTAGAGGGAGACATCGCTCACAGATGCACAGCTGTACAGTTCTTAATATTGCTTTGTTGAATTTCAAAGAGGATCAGATTGTTCTGTGAACAGGAAAGCTATATGAATAATTACTGGCTTCACAAGGAGCTGAAAACTGGTAATAAATGAGGAAATAGAACTCCAGTGAATCTACACAGTATGTCTCAAGCAGAGATCTATGGAAGGGTTCATAGGGGAGGCAGACACTACGGAGTCCCTTTTCCAATAATGCATTCACTGCGGAAACCCTACCAGCCTCTCCACTTCTCTCTTTGCCCTCCACAATAAGCAGAGCAGGATATTCATACGTAGAGTTAAGCAGATAATTAAAAAACATCATTCAACATAATGACTTAACAGAGGTTCAGGGACACAGATCAAGCCTAGTTAAATGAGGGTATGGATGTTTTTTCCTTCTAATTTTATATGTATAAATACAAATATAAAACACCAACTGAAAAACCTGCGTATGGACCGTAGTGCTTGATTTAAAAAACAAAAAAACATTTAAAACAACACTAAGCTGGATTAAAATTTAATTTGTTTTTATGTTTAGATTTTTACCCTGCTTCTTGAAGCTCATCCTGAGTTTGGAGTAAAAACTGTGTGTTAACAACGTGGATGATTTCGAACCTTAATGTTTGTAATTCTCCTGCAATTCTTTCATCTGTAGGCGTGTTTGAGCAGGGTAATGTTTACATCTTAGTTCTGTTACCCTTAAGTATTTTTTCAGTTATTCCTTTTTTTTTTCTTTTTTTTTACCTTGTACTGGGCTACAGACTATGTTGGTTCTATATTGTTGTTAATATTAGTATTTGAATACACAATTTTAAAGACATGGTAATTAGAGTGATGCAATGTTATGTTAATGCTATTATGCTAACCTTAACCCCTTAAGGACACATGACATGTGTGACATGTCATGATTCCCTTTTATTCCAGAAGTTTGGTCCTTAAGGGGTTAAGCACATGGCTGATATAATGACACAATAAATGTTATATCAGCTTAGTATTCTGCTGTTCCAAGTTGATAGATCATTGCTGAAGAATATGTGATGTATTTTTGTTTTTTGAATTTACAGGATTCAGGACTTGATTTTTTATAAGACACATAAATATTTTTATTTACTAGCAGTGTATTTGTAAACCAGGAAATATTTGGTCTGGATATAATTGGACAATATGTGTTATTTTAAATCAGGCCTGTCCAACCTGCGGCCCCCCAGATGTTGCTGAACTACAACTCTCATGATTTTTTCAATGAAACAGATTGCCAGGGAATCATGGGAGTTGTAGTTCAGCAACATGTGGGGAGCCGCAGGTTAGACAGCCCTGTTTTAAATGGTTGTTCGAAAGCAATATAATCCTCTTTCCTATCCTAGCAATTTAATCTGCCACTCAACATACCAAAATATTTGTATTTTATACCTCCCAACATACCAAGTGTTGCAAAAGATTATCTTTTGAGAAATTTGGCTGAAGACATGAATCCAGGGAGGCGCAGTACTCACGTTTTTGTAGATAACTTAATGAAATACTGACAGCAGTTAATGTCATTACGTAAATTGATTAGAACAGTAAGTATTTGATTTACACAATAACAGGAAAGACAAATCCCTTTTATAGCTTAAATGCCTTGTCAAATCATGAAAATCATAATTGTGAATTTTATTTCAGCTGAGCTCTTTGATACCCTTAAAAACACTTTAAAAACTCACTTAAAAACAATGAAGTATAGTGTTGTAGAACTCTGTGATACAGTCACATGCGACGTACATTACAGTGCATTTTATTGCTGTACAACTCGGTGGTACACCCACAGAAAACACGTGTTAAAGTGAGTTATATTACTGTGGTGCTCTGTGACATACTGTTTATTGATTTGAGCTAGGGTTGCCATTTCCACCCTGTTTCTTGAAAATTTCATCATGTTGATTGACAGCATAGAAAATGCTTCCCTGTGATATGTAGGACGTACTTGCTGCAGGATTCCTGATTGTTATATCCCCTGATTAGCTACTTGCAGAATTGGCTTCTACACAATGGCTGAACACCTAGAAAAAATACAAGTATGACCGGGCCCTGTTTGTTTCACAGCGGCCAGGCAGCGGCAGAACTACTAGAAGTGCAGTTGAGGCCTGCAAGCTTGGGGGGGGGGGAGGGGCGGAGCAATCGGGTGGCCCACAAACTTTGAGACACCCTACTATCTCTCTGATCAGGAACCTTTAACAGCATGTGTCCGATCCGCTGTTCGGCTGCTGTGGTGGGAGTTAAATGTGTACAGGTCACTATCTCCCAGCTTAACAGAGAACTGTGCATTCAAATACACAAATACACCCCTTCATTCACACACACACACACACAAATATGCTTATATTCAAACACACAATGTTTCCAATTACAACCCTGAAGGATGGGCAAATGGTAGATCCCCAGCTGGCAAATCATCATTGGAGTTGTTGGACAGTTGAGGATTTAACTTTTGGCCAACTTTGCACTAGAGAGGGGCCCTAAATAAATCTTGCTCCGGTGGTCCTATGTTAGTTTTGCCACTGCTTCTACATACTGCTGGGGAGCACGTTGTAAGTGCAATGTCACTAAAACATGGTGAATATGACATCCCTAATTTAATAGAAAGACAGTTTGAATTGGCAGGGATAGCCATCACTGTTTTAGAGTGACAGGATGTTGACATGCCTCTTGAAAGCATGGATTTAAGTTTTGGAACAATTTTGCAAACATAAACAGATACTTAATTTTGCTTTAATACAGCATTCCTTAATTTTCCACATTAAGTAAAAGTAATCACTAGCACTTGAAAAGAAATGTTGATTAAAATACACGAAAATAGATGTTTTAGTTATTTAAAAATAAACAAATACCTCATCCTTTCATGTGTGATTATTTAATTTGCATTTTAATAGAAAAGAAATTAATGAAAAAAAGTAGCATTTTCATAACTTTACATTCTGTTACTGTGCAGAAAAATAAGAAAGAACAAGTTAATTGAACTGAACATGAGGCTGCACAAGGGCACCACCTTTTGGAAGAGTCATAAAATAATTCTTTATGATTTCTCTTGTATAAAATAAGCTAATGCAAATGTCACCAATTTTCCAGAATAAAATGCATTTTCACACATTTTTCTACATGTAGTTTCGTTGCCAGACTAGGATATTTTCACAGCTACAGAAATATTTGAGTAAATAAATTAACATCTATTAATTTGTGTTAATGTAGCCTTGGAGAATAGCCATAGTGCCAAACAAAAAACAACTATGTCTTTATATATAAAGTGAAAAATACTCAAGCCAGTAGATACTTTGCATATCTTCAGTATCATTCACATTGTATACGTTTCTATAAGACTTCAGATTGAGGTTATCTGACAAATGTCTAGCATTTGATGACTAACTTGATCAAACTATTCAAAAAGGCAGCCCACAATTTACTTAAATTTCCATAAAGAAACTAGCTTTCTATTTTTCACAAAAAAAATGTTGAGTATATTGGAATGGTTAAATGGAATACACTGATACAAAATTGACATATCTCTATTGAAAATAATACGATGTATCAGAGCAGAATTAACTATAAGGCAACCATGGTGGCTGCCTAGAGCCCAGGGGTTAGACAGGATCATGAATTTGTTTGGCCCCATTAACCATCCATATGTAATGAATGAAGGGGGAGCCCAAACTGGTAACCTAACTAGCCCCGTTAGATCTTTATCCTTCTCTGCATGGTATGATCTATCTTTCATAACAAAAATGCATTTTTACTTTTTTTAACCTACACACTGTCAAAGAAGAGACAGAAATCAAGTTTTAATTGGATGTATGCCACTGTCCAGTACATTAACCAGTGTATTATTACTTTCTAACTATAGTAATGGTGATTTAGGCAGGGTCCCAAATTGAAACCATTTGATATCACCTTTAAATTATTGAATATTATTCAGCTCTATTCTGTTTTTTGTCGTTTTATGTAAACCATCTTTATCTTATACTTTTATAAACATTTCACAATAAAGAGCATTAATGATGATATTCCCTGAATTCCTCTTTTTTGCTAATTGCTCAAACATCATTGGCAATTTATATCAATTACTTGGTTGAAAGTTACAAGATTGGTGCGAGGAGACACACGCCGCAAATTATACAAACAGGATGCTTTTTGCTCTTCTTCATTGTTAAAATATATTATTCATATCATGGCAGCAAAACTAACATAATGAATTGAAATTAGCCGTAGGACTCTTCTAGCTTAATAGTTTTGTGGTGCTACGAGGTGCTTGTTGTTTCAAGTTAAAGGGCTGTGTCTTATCCTTTGGCAACTGTTTACAAAGAAATAAATCCTTTACTCCAACATACGGGGGCACAAGATTTCGATGGTTTCTATTTATGGATTTTTTTTCCTTTTCGCTAAACATTATGTATTGACTGTCTCTATATCTAAAGGGGCTTCAAAATTACAAAGTGACGTAGAGCTGTGATTGTTTAACTAGTTGTGGGTTCCCCTAAACATAATAATGATAAATGTAGCAGTTTTCTACAATGATATAAAAGTAGAGTTCCTGGATAAAAGAACAGGAAGATTAAGTTATGGTGGGCACATGCTGGATGAGTAGAGTCAGAATTGGCATACACTCTGTGAATTCATGGATCCATCGTGACTTGTATCTAATGCTATAATGTTATGGAAAATATTTTCTTACACGCTTTTAGGCAAAGTGATATGACCTTAGTGGTAACTGGAAGCCCTAGTGTACCTAAGCCTGGTCGATAACAATGGCAGTTCTTGATGATTTTATGTCCACGAACTACCAATTTTCAGATGAGTACTTCCAGAATATCACACGCTATGTCAAAAAGCATGAATTTTATAACAAGACACGGAGGCTCATATTGCATAACCCTTTCTTTACTGTCCACCAATAGCAGCAAAGAATACAAATATAATGAAAAAATGAAGAACATACATTAACATAGGCCCCTCCCCGCTCAGGTCCCGGTATATTAGGCAGCACTTCCCTTCCATATCCCTCTTTCTTTGCTGCTCCGATCAAAGATAAGTACATGTCACTTCTTTCAATACTGTTCTAAATTTATTGATATTTATATTATCAGTATTAGTTGTTTTTTCTGTATAACCGTTAGCTATCGTTATTGTTATTATTGTTATTATTATTTTTTATTAGTATTTTATTAATATTTTATTAATTTTGTATTATCATTTTTTCTATCCTGATTACCTTATTGATTCTTGCTTTTATGGTATTTCCTCTCTACTATACTTGGTAGTTGCTATTTGTGCCCAGGGTCCAGACCCCTCTAGTTTCTCTTACTCCCCGTTTTCGCTTTCTTTATTGCTTTTTCCCGCATCGGCGCCATCTTGCGCACATTTTTTCTCTAGCTGTCTTTTTCATAGTGCACACACATCGCTATCACCGTTCGGCAGTTAAGGCCATTCGGCTGTTTTGCCGCGTTCGCCTGTTTCTTGCAAACGGCCCGTTCGGCAGTTTTGCATTTTGTCCTATACTCACCATTGTATTCACTTAATTCACCTCTTTTAACCGAATGTTTGGTTTTTTCTTTTATTCACCTTACTTCATTTTACCGCGAATCTCGCGAGATTCTCGGCGGCCATTTTCTAACCTCCTGTCTTCTTCCCTATTCCCTGTCAGAGTGTGCACTGGTCTGGGCCCTGGTGAGATCGCTTTTTGTTTTGCTTGTTAGTACTTTGGGTGACTAACCCAAAAACTGTTCCTTGTCAGTTTTTCTTGAGATTTATTGATTCACTAATTATACCCACTCTATTTAAAATGCCTAAACCCAGACTAAATTCTGGTTCACCTCCCTCTGGGGAGTCTGATACCCCACTCAACAGGGGAGAAGGCCCTGTCACCTCAGGTAATTCACCTGCTCGCTCCGACAGAACTACCCACTCAGATGGGACTCAGTTCTTAGCGCTACAGCGCTCAGGGACAGACGCCATTATGGCAGCCATGGGGTCCATGTCCTCTACTCTCTCCCGCACCATTTCCCAGGCCCTCCAGCCACGTCCTTTGGACGAGCGCTACTCGGGCTCCACAATGCCTCAGCCGCGTCCTCCTGTGGACCCACCGGGAGATTTACCCAGGAAAGCTACCCACAAATCTAAAGGTCCCTCTGCCTCCAGAAACACCATGACTGGCGTACCTTCGGTCGCCCCTGAAAGCGTGTCACAACCACGCAAGAGAGCCTTTCCGCGCCAGGCAGAACGGGCGCGGCTATGGAAATGTGCCAGAGCACAGGTAGAGAGCGACTCCGACTCAGAAATCGGGTCAAGTGAGGAGGCTAGGATTGAGTCTGACAGCGACTCTGAAGCGGATGCCGCTCATTCAGGTTTTGACCTCCTTCCCTCTGCCCAGGCAGAGACGTCCGGAGGCGAACCAGGGACTAGGCACTCTGCGACCCCGGAGTCCGCCCTTGTGGACCCGTCGGGTGTTCCACTCTTCGACCCGGATGATTTACACCATCCGAGATCGGCAGAGTGGCTCCCGGCCGACCATGTTGCCACATATTTAGAGAAGTGGGTGCGACACCCACTTAGTAAAGCGGCACGCAACAAATTGAGGGCAGAGTGTCCAAGGCCTGTTGTGCCTAACAAAGTTTGCGACACTGCGAGGTAGACCCCAAGATGACCCAATTCCTTACCAAGCTAGGCTGGAACCCCCGTAAAGGGCTCGAATCCGCCTTAAAATCCTGCCAGGATAAGCACCTGGACATATTTGGCCCATTGGCTAAACTTTTTGATTTGGCGGAAAACGCCAGAGCGGAAAACCGCATGGTTGACCCTGAAGACCTACGTGGTTGGGTCCAGAGAGCAATCTGTATTGCAGGGAATGTTAACACCTCATTATCTATTGAGAGACGTAAGGCTATCTTATTTAAGATAGAGCCCAAATTGGCTAACCTCGCCCTAACAGAAGCCGGTAAGGACGCCCAAGGCCTCCTCTTAGGCGATTCCTTTATAAAAGACCTGGGGCGTTTTGTTGGGGCATTTACTGCACTGGATAAGGCTCAATCCTCTATGAGGCGAGTTTTCCAGGGACGGGTCTCTACCAGGGCCGGCAGATCCAGGAGCCGTCTGTCCGGCCGGAACTATTTCCAATCCCGTGGTACGGGACGAGGCTCCTTTCACCAACGATCCCAATACCAGGAGGCTAACACCCGCCCCTCCTTCTTCCCATCTCGAGGACGCCCGTGGCGATCTAGAGGCTTCCGAGGACAACCTGGTTCGAGACGACCCTACGGTGAGTTACCTCAAGCCTCATGTTTTTTCTCTTGTTTGTGTAGGGGGCAGACTCCGACATTTTTTGCCAGCTTGGTCACAAATTACCTCAGACCCCTGGGTACTGACTACCATTCGAGGGTTTCACATAGAACTGATAGACAACATCGTACACATTCCCCCTCCTCGACCGATCTGCTTTTCACTCCAGGATCGCAGACGGATCGACATGGAGCTTTCCACCCTTCTTACCAAAGGGGCTATAGACAAAGCACCTCCCGAACCCACAGGGGTCATAAGCAATATTTTCCTAGTGGAAAAGAAAGGCGGACAATTGAGGCCTGTCATAAATCTACGCCCCCTCAATGCCATAGTCCGATACCGCCATTTCAAAATGGAAGGTATTCACCTATTACGGGACCTTCTCCTTCACGGGGACTGGCTAGCAAAGCTAGACCTCAAGGATGCATACTTGACGGTGCCAATTGCCTCGGACTCCCGAGACCTCCTACGCTTCCAATGGCAACGCAAGACTTGGCGGTTTACATGCCTACCCTTCGGCCTCTCCACAGCACCGTGGTGCTTCACAAAGCTACTACGTCCTGTCATGGCATGGCTACGCAGCCGGGGAGTTCGTCTAATCGTCTACTTAGACGACATACTCCTTATGGCTCAAGATCGCTCCACTCTCCTTGCCCACCTACGGCTGGCCATAGACCTCCTTTCCCGCTTGGGCTTCGTTATCAATTGGGAAAGGTCATGCCTAACCACGCGAATGGAATTCCTAGGATTCCTCGTGGACTCAAAGGAGGCGACTCTGAGCCTGCCAAGGTCCAAGATTCTCACCATACGCAAGGAGTTACGCAGAGCCCTAGTTCGGCCCCAACTCACCCTGCGACAGCTGGCACGGCTCATTGGCCTACTGGCCTCATCTATACAGGCAGTGTTCCCGGGCCCACTCCACTACCGGGCACTGCAGCGCCTGAAGATCGCACACCTGAGAACCGGTGCGTCTTACGCAGACCAAGTGTCACTGGACACCGAAACGAAAGACGAACTGCGTTGGTGGATTCTCAACCTCTCTGCATGGAACGGCAAGGTGATCTTCGGCCCGCAACCGGAATTCACAATCGATTCCGATGCAAGCCTCCACGGATGGGGGGCCCATTGCGACGGGATATCTACAGGGGGTCGTTGGTCGGCAGCCGAGTCACGGCTACACATCAACGCACTGGAACTTCTGGCAGGCTCCTTCGCCATCCGCAGCTTCGCGAGGGACAGAGCCCTAACATGCATCCACCTACGAATGGACAACGTCTCGGCGGTGAGATATGTCAACCATCTGGGTGGTACACAATCAGCAGTGTTGGCCACCCTGGCGAAGGACTTTTGGGAATTCTGCCTGGAATGGAACCTGATGGTTCACGCAGAGTATCAACCTGGTCTGCACAACGTCGAAGCAGACTGGGGGTCACGTTATCTCTCAGACTCCAGCGACTGGAAGTTGGACACGGAGGTGTTCTCCAGTTTATCATTTCTCTGGGGTCCCTTTTCTATCGACCTCTTCGCTTCCCGACTCAACACCCAGCTATCTCGACTCTTCAGCTGGAGGCCAGACCCGATGGCGGAGGCAGTAGACGCCTTCCTGCAAGACTGGAACGGGGACCTCCTATATGCCTTTCCACCGTTTTCCATGATTCCACGCTCCCTCCTTCAGACCCGCAGACACCGGGCGGAATTAGTCATGGTAACCCCATTCTGGGAAACCCAGTCTTGGTTCCCCCAGATTCTTGAGATGACGATGGACTACCCACGGTTGCTACCGCCACGCCACAATCTGCTGCTAGACCCGATGGGACGGTGTCACCCGCTCCGGTTGGACGGCTCCCTCCCACTCCTGGCATGGCGGATCTCCAGGGACCCTGGGAAATCCAAGGAGTTTCGGACACAACTAGACGCCTGTTGGCGGAAGCATGGGCCCCAGGAACTAGACGAGCCTATGGGTCAGCTTGGTGAGCTTGGACTGGCTGGTGCATGGCTAGGGACGTGGATCCCGTTTCGGCCCCTGTAACCATGGTTCTGCAATTTTTGACGTCCCTCTTCGAGGCGGGGAAGGCTTACAGGACTATCAACCTTTACAGGTCAGCCATCTCGGCAATTCATCAAGGTTTCGATGGATGCCCGGCGGGTCAACATCACTTGGTGTGCCGGCTCCTCCGGGGCTCACGATTCTCCCGACCACCCAGACCTCGCTACTCCACGTCATGGGATGTGTCCATTGTACTATCCTTTATCTCGTCGTGGCCCGCTAACTCAGCGCTCTCCCTGAAACAACTTTCTGCCAAATTGGTCTGCCTGCTCTGCCTCGTATCCTGCAAGAGAGTTTTGGACGTTAGAGCCCTGGACTTCGATGCCAAGTCATACACCCCGGACGGGGTCACGTTCAACATCAGTCGCTGGACAAAAACCTCTATCAAGTCGGTGTCCTACCCCGCATTTCCTACCTCTCCAGCATTATGTCCTGTGACTTGCCTTCGCGAATACGAAGATCGTACCAGATGTCATCGTTCACAGGTATCCCCACAGCTGTTCCTATCCTTTCGGCCACCTTTCCGACCGGTCTCTAGCACCACATTGTCCCGATGGGTGCGATGGTTATTGGATCAGGCAGGCATCGATACCACGATCTTCGGCACCCATTCGGTCCGGGGGGCCTCAGCATCCTCGATGATGACTGCAGGGGCTCGTCTGGAAGATATTATGAGGACAGCCGACTGGTCTAGGGAATCTACCTTCCGTGAATTTTACTTTCGCCCGGCCCCACATTCTTTTACGGCCGTAGTTAATCAGCTTTAAACTTGCAATATGAGCCTCCGTGTCTTGTTATAAAATTGCATGATTTTGCTATTACATGACGAAAAGTCATGATTTTATTAAAGACACGGAGGCGAGTATTGTCCCACCCACGTTTATTATTCATGTCTCCCACCCCTTATTTCGTAGGTTGCAACGAGTCACATGGAATATTTGGGTACGGTAAGTGGGGCCATGTCTCAAGGATAGGTTTATGTTATGATAGGCTTACTAATCACCCTAGGATGTGGGTTTGTATTCATTTGGAATTTTTTCTGCTCAGTTGGTACCTGACAATAGTTGCAATTATTGATCTTAACCTCTCGGCTCCTGTCTCTTTTTGTTTTCACAGCCTAATCCAATAAGATGGCATGTTGCTATCCAACTTGAAAGGACTCTTCCCGCTGATAATCTCTGGTCCTACAGCTCATCTGGTCGTGCTTCCCTGTTGTGAGAATCTCTTTTTTGGACTATTGGACTCTGTTTTTTGTTCTTGTTCGGACATTGTTACTAGGTCGCATCTTCAGAAAGAGGGATATGGAAGGGAAGTGCTGCCTAATATACCGGGACATGAGCGGGGAGGGGCCTATGTTAATGTATGTTCTTCATTTTTTCATTATATTTGTATTCTTTGCTGCTATTGGTGGACAGTAAAGAAAGGGTAATGCAATACTCGCCTCCGTGTCTTTAATAAAATCAAGACTTTTCGTCATGTAATAGCAAAATCATGCAATTATCTTTAGCTTATTCAACAAATATCAAACAAGAAGAGCAACTGTGGGATGAGACAGACCCGAAGCATTGTGAGCCAAATTTTTGGCTCAAAATATTCCCTGTTTCTTTCGCAACTTTGGCTTTTTTTTATATTTAAAAACTTATATTTTATTGTTTTTTAGAAAAATGCAGAAGTAAAATACATTCACATATGTGAAGAAATGTCGGGCAGACAGGACCCTTGGAATAGCATTACATTCAGATTTACAGAATCATCCAGTGGAAAACTAGACCTGGCATAACTGTATCTAGCAATGCTGCTCGGCAGTCGCCCATGATTGTTTAGTACGGTTTCAAATGCCAAGTCAAGAAGTCATACGGAACCTGAAAACAAAATATTACAGAGGCTAGAGAGGAAAGCAAAATAACCCGTTTAAACTAAGTATGGGGCCTTCTTTTATTTTAAACAGTGTTGTGTTGTCGTCATATTATGGATTGTTATTTGGCTTGTTTTCTTTGGGATCAAATAAAGGAGATTGTTTTGGTATTGCTACAGTAATTTATTGTTCCATGCACTTAAAAAAATAAAATCACAATGGTAATAGCTATGCAATGATTGGTACCAGCTGGGGTAGACATTACTCGCCATAGACTGCTAAAAAGTATCAGCATGGTTGGAAACCTCCCAGTAATTTTAGTCACTACTACTCCACAGGGCTGAAAATAACAAAAACTAATAATAGATAATCCCATCAAGGGCCTCGATTAAATATATTTGGCTAAGCATTTCCAATGATTTAATATATTTTGATAAGTTTTCAAAAGCAATTTCTTAAAAATATTAAAATATCAAAAATATATCATATACAAAAGTATATCATATACAAAAATATATCAAATATATATATAAAACAAACCTGGCAAAATATTAAGATTTTTTTTTTAGAAAATGTATTCATTTGAAAAGCTTATAGAAAAATAAAGGCCAATGTTGTCATAGTGTCTATCTTATGTCTCTCTTTATCTATCTGTCTGTGAAATTATATAATGTATAGCAGGGTGATCATTTTCATGTGTACAAGCACTGTTTTGTACAGAAAATATGATTCTCAAGTCACAAGAGAGCGTTTTAAAATTGAATTCTTGCTTAACAGATCTGAAAATATCTCCATATTATAAAGTATATCCTAAGTATTCCAGCAATCTAGTAATAATGCATCTGAAAGAAGAAGCCCCTGCACAATTGGATTTCATTTTAAATTTAGTTTACAACACAGAGAACATGTTTTAGCGTTTTGTAAATCTCACTTGTGTTTCCACAAGATGACTCACACAGGGATATTTACTAAACAACACATTTTGTTTGGATGGACATAATCTCGTGGAAATCACCAAATTCCAAATGCAATGGCAATTCTCAGATTTACTAAGAAAAAAGCAGTCGGAATTCGGTGTGTCCAATTAAATTTGCTGCAATCTCCGGGTTCCTTTCGGTGTACTGATTAAAATCAGTGTTTTTAGATGATTCACAAAGCACCAGACGTACAAAACCTCAGGACTGAATGCATCCAGTGAACGCAAATTACTAATAATTGCAAGTAGCATTGCTAACAGCGAATTAAGGGGCAAAATATTTTTATAAACCTCATCAATGCGAGGGTTAACATTAGGTGGCAGGCCGCACTTGCTTGCTAGGAGACACGAAAAAAATAAAAGTAAAAAAACTCTATGTGGGTTAATAATACAGCTATGCTACCATAAGTTAAATGGTCATTGGGTAGGGGACACTTACCAAAACTAAGAGATCTAAGGTCATTCGCTAGTTTTAAACATTAAGTAGATATACCCCCACTGCCGCATAGTTTGCGGCTTGATAGCAATCACAGGCCAGCCACCAGATAATTAACTCTTGCAGTGCCAAGAAATAGTTCAGATTTTTTAATCCCGGGTCTGGATTTGACGTATCCATGCGCAGATTTCAGCTGTCCAGCGGAGTTCAGTCTGGTTGAAATCCATGTATAATTCAGCGTCATTTGGAGTCTGAGTTGTAAAGTCCAGACATTGGTAAATAATGTGAACAGATTTTCCAGTCCAAATGGCCCCGTTTGCAGCCGGATGATTTTGCCCCATTTGGTACCGGGGTCCATTGGACTTTAGTAAATAACCCTAATAGGGTTATTTGCAAAATGAGAATTCAAAATGAATTTCAAATTTAAGGCCAGTGTAGCCAAATTGAAAGTACAACCGACTTAAAGAATGATTCCGAGCTGGGTTTATTTCAATGGATATGCTGCACATTCAGATATGACTTGCTTAAATATTTATTTGGGAGACAAATTTACTAGTTCTGGGTCTGAAAAGAATGATGAGATCTAGCAATATAGAAATGTAATATATTTATTGACTTGTCAAAAATGCCTGAAAGAGTATATTGGCTACGCAGTTCGTATGTTTTGAATCGTGTGAGCGAAATGAAAAATGTCATTTTACAAAATCTGAAACTACTAAATCTATAGGGAGACAGCAAATCAAATACAGAATATCCGATACCGAAAGGTTAAAAATATAGGTATTGTGCTTAAAACAGAGAAGAGCAAACACAGCCAAATTATTAAATTATTAGAGGAAAAATTGATTTTTTATCTACAGTCTGAATTTTATCTCTATGTTATTCTGTTTCATTTTAAAAGGAACCGGCTTGCTCCAGATCGCAAGCCTGTTTGAGCAGGGCCCTTGTTAATCTCTTGTTCCTGTTAACATTTGTAATAGCTTGTCTCTTATTTAATTTTATGTCCTTTTAATAATATTGTAAAGCACTGTTTAATATGCTGGTGCTATAGAAAATCTAAAATAAAAATAACCACTTCAGAAAGGAATATATATATATTTTACATTTGCACCTTATCCGAGGCTGTTATGGCACAGACAGTGGTATATTCTGTTTTTTTTGCTGCCCTAGACATGACAAAACTCTGAACCT
This sequence comes from Pelobates fuscus, assembly GCF_036172605.1. Classification (NCBI taxonomy): domain Eukaryota; kingdom Metazoa; phylum Chordata; class Amphibia; order Anura; family Pelobatidae; genus Pelobates; species Pelobates fuscus. Next base: position 361,353,203 of record NC_086320.1, on the reverse strand, counting down.
CCCCCACCCCTTCCAAATTTCTCTTCCTGACAGACACACGCTCTCACTGATGCATGCACTGACACTCACATTCACTGACAGATACATACACACTCACTGACAAGACACACATGCACACTCGCTGACAGAAATGCATACACACTCACTGACAGACACACATACATTAGCTGATAGACACACATTCACTAGCTGACAGACCTACACATTCACTGACAGACATGCATACACACACTGACACCAGTGGCATAGCTAGAGCTTTTGCCGCCCAGGACTGTGCCTGAGTTTGCCGCCCCTAAATTCCAATACAATTGTCAGTTTCACCAATGTAGTGGCAATGTAGAATTATTGGTGAAACTAACAATTGTATTGGCACTTATTGCAGAGGGCGTCTGTGAGTGCATGGAGAGATCGGGACTGTGCAGGGGAGGGAGGGGACTGTGCGGGGGAGGGAGGGGAACTGTGAGGGTGCAGGGAGAAAGGAGGTCTGTGAAGGGGAGAGGGGTTCTGTGCAGGGGATCTGTGAGGATGCAGGGAGGGAGTGTGTCTGTGGGTGCATGAAGAGAGGTGGTCTGTGCAGGGGAGGGGACTGTGAGGGTGCAGGGAGAAAGGGGGAATCTGTGCAGGGAGATAATGGGGAACCTGTGCAGGGAAAGAAGGGGGTCTGTTCGGGGAGGGAGAGGGTCTGTAAAGGGATGGAGGGTGGACTGTGCAGGGAGGGAGAAAGGGTATCTATGAAGGTAGGGAGGGAAAGGGTCTGTAAAGGGAGGGGGCTGAGCAGGGAGGGAGAGAGTCTGTGAAAGGAGGGTGGAACAGTGAAGGGTGGGGGGACTGTGCAGGAAAGGAGAGAGGGGATCTCTGAAGGTAGGGGAACTGTGCAGGGAAGGAGAGAGGGAATCTGTGTGGGGGGGCTGAGCTGGGAGGGAAAGGGTTTGTGAAGAGAGTGGGGGCTGAGCAGGGAGGAAGAGGGTCTGTGAAGGGGGGCTGAGCAGGGAGGTAGAGGGTCTGTGAAGGGAGGGGGCTGAGCTGGGAGGGACAGAGGGGATCTGTGAAGGTAGGTGGAGACTGAGCAAAGAAGGAGAGGGTCTGTGAAGGAAGGGGGTCTGAGCAGGGAATGAGAGGGTCTGTGAAGGTCGGGGGGACTGAGCAGGAAAGGAGAGGTTCTGTGAAAAGAGAGGTTCTATGAAGGGAGGGGGGCTAAGCAGCAAGGGAGAGGATGTATGAAGAGGGGGGCTGAGCGGGGAGGGAGGTAGAGGGTCTGTGAAGGGAGAGGGGCTGAGCAGGGAGTGAGAGGGTCTGTGAAGAGAGGGGGGCTGAGCAAGAAGGGAATGGGTCTGTGAAGGGAGGGGGGGCAAGCTGGAAGGGAGGAGGTCTGTGAATGGGGGGCTGAGAAGGGAGGAAGGGGGACTGTCAGGAAGGAGGGGGGCTGAGCAGGGAGGAAGAGGGGCTGTCAAGATGGGGGGAAAAGCAGGGAGGGAGGAAGAGGGTCTGTGAAGGGAGGGGGCTGTCAGAAGGGAGGGATGGGGCTAAGCAGGGAGGGAAGGGGGCTGATCAGGGCGGGAGAGGGTCTGTGGAGGGAGGGGGGCTGAGCAGGGAGAAAGAGGGTCTGTGAAGGGAGGGGGGATGTGCAGGAGAGCGCATACCTGGTGCATCTGCCAGGCAGCTCTCCATCTTCTCTCTCCCAGTACTTGCAGGACAGGAGGTACAGGAAGTGACCTCACTTACCATCCCTCCTGCCCCGTCTCTTCCCCTCATACTGAGCACCGGACAGAGGACACCTGGCAAGCAGAGCAGACTCATTGCCAGGTCTTACTCAGGAGGAGGAATTATTTTTCTCTCTGGAACTTGCCGCCCCCAAATAAGGCCGCCCCCCCTTACTACACCACTGACTGGCACGCGCATACACACACTGACATGCACATACACTCACTGACAAACACTCTCAGTGACAGATACACACACACTAACAGATACATACACACTCACTGACACCCACATATACACTCTCAGTGGCAGACAAACACACTAACAGACACACACACACACACACTTACTAACTAACAAACTAACAGACACTCACTAACAGACACACACACACTAACACACTCACAATTTCTTTTTTCTTTTTGTTTACATTTTAATGTTTACATTTTAATCCACCCAGCCTTCCTACCTTTGGGAGTACTGGAGTGGATTCTTCCCTGGGCAGTGATGCCGGGGCTGGAGTGACGTCATATTTTGGCTCCAGCATCACTGCAGGTCGCGCAAGGGAGCTCAGTAGGAAGAGCTCAGGGGAGAGTGCTCCCTCACCGTCCACCTTCTACATCATCGCATGTCACCCTCGGTGGGACTCTGAGATGACCAGCCAGTCAGCACCTGGGCCCCCCAGGACAATAGGCTGGCAAGGCATTTGCCAGGGCATTCGGGGGGCGGCTATTTTCGCCACCCCCCTGAAAGTGCTGCTCAAGACAAATGCCTTGTCAGCCTTGCGCTAAATACAGCACTGGGCACAGACATTTTTTAAGGCTGTTTATGTTTGACTATGGCGATGTCGGAACTCTGAGTGAATTCGCAGCAATTTCACTGATGAATTTGTTGTCCAGCTTAAAACCGGTGCGTTTGGAACATTCACAAAGCACCGGATTTCCAAAGATTTGAGACCGAATGCAAGTAATAATTTCTGGCTAGCAATCCATGAGCCAGCAGAACGTTTACTTCCAGTGAGAAAATGTCAGTATTTGCTATATACCTGCTAAGATTTGAACTTTGAATAAAAAAGTTGTCTGAGCAGCAACAACTACGCTGCAGGGGTGGGCAACCTTCGGCAATCAAGATGTTGCAGATCACATCTCCTCTGATGCTTTGCCATCATTAAAGCTGTAAGTGCATTATGGGAGATGTAGTCTTGAGTGCTCAAGGTTACCTAACCCTGAACTAGGGTAACATGCCCTGCTATGTGATCAGCCTCTCCCTGTCCATCAGACCGCCAGAAACACATTAAAATTGGGGAAAGAAAAAAAAAGCATCTATTTTCAGGTAGGCACCTGCCTTACAATTTGGGGAGGGGGGGGGCGCATGTGCTGTGAGTATGCTAATGAATGAGATAAAGTAGCAAGCTGGAACTCTTCATAAATAACCTACACAAGTGGCATATGTGGTTATGGAGCTTTAATGCCCCTGTAATATCCAGGATTTTTTTTCTTTAATATTCATTATATCCCAGTTTTAAGTCTGAGGGCTTCATTGTTTTAATTTGCTAAGGGAATATTAATTAATGGACCTGCTCTGCCAGAGTGAAAATGATGTTTATGTTGAGTGAGATGGATTAATATGGGAAGAAGATTAGAAAAACAATCTGTAAGCTGGTCAGAGGCAGTTGGGGGTCACCTTGATGCTTCTGAAATGAAATACTGCACACGAGACTGATATCAATATTCCTCATTGTATCATAATAAACTGTCCTGAATCTTATTTATCAAACGCTGCAAATTGCTACTGTGCTTTACTTTTATGAGTACAATTTCTTTGGAGACACTCTCAGTGACAAGAGAATTGCACGCAGACACTGCTGCTTAACTCTTTGTGTGCCGAAATACAGGTCACTGCCTTCTTATCATTCTTGAGCATGGACAGTGAGTCTTGCACCCAGATGCATGAATTACATTTCTCGTGATGTTTAGCCAACCATGGCTGGCGGAGAATTATAGCGACGTAGTTCTCAGAAATCTCAAGTGGCAAGATGAGCTATCTTCGTTCTAATACTGGGGCGCTAAGACTGACAGACATACACCGAGCTACACTTAGCATTTCTAGATCCAGGGTTTCCTGGAGACATGTCACTTATACATACCGATGGGTGACACATGAAAAGAGCTGCCCTGCTCTATGAAGAATTCAAATGCTGATGCTAACAAATCAAGATATCGGGTAGCATACTGAATCGAAACACTTTAAGGAAAGTTTATTTATGCATTGCCCATCACAAAGCCCTCACCCTTCTTGACTCAGCTCTTTTTATTACCATCCCTTCCCCAGACTACAACTTTTCTCCACTTCTTTCACTCCACTTCTCCAGCTTTTATTGCATAGACTACTTGCTGTCATTTTATGAACTTAAATAAACAAAAAAAACCTGCAACTTGTCTCCTGCTGTCTAGACAAAAAGGGCAAGAAAAAGTAGATACCGCTGGTGTGTGTAAAGGGAGCGTCTCAGCTGCTTTAAATATTTTGTGGACAGGAGAGGAAAACTGAATCAGAGAGGCACTAAGCACTCTCTTTCCTATGGTTCCAACGCCCCCCAGCAGAAGCAAATGGGTGACATCACACATTAGTTGTAGAAGCAGACTGAGCATGTGCAAGATCTATACTCACGCTAGGAACTTTCCACAAATTACCTTAGATTCTGACACTCGCAGTAGAACACACACAGCAGTATCACAGGATTACTTCTCAGCCTTTAGTCACTGTTAATCAGCAAACAGTTTACACTTTGGGAGAATATAACTGATAAGGAGATTTACCTCATAAACCAAGTTCTCTATACAGTCAATAAAACATTTTTATAAAAATAATTTTTATAGGAAATTATCTGCCTGCTGACAACAGAGAAATGTTTCCTTATTTTTTTCGCAAATATCTTTGCAACAATTATCTGCCCTAAGGGCTCCTATTGATAGGCAAATACTTTAGAGACGTAAACAATGTTACTAGAAATAAGAAACAAGACTAATATGGTGAGACAGCACTGTAACTTCCTCTAGGAATCCAGACAATTTATAATGTGAAAATCTTGTATGCAATATTGTGTACTTTCTAGCAGTGTTTAAAGGACCACTCTAGGCACCCAGACCACTTCAGCTTAATGAAGTGGTCTGGGTGCCAGGTCCAGCTAGGGTTAACCCATTTTTTTAAAAACATAGCAGTTTCAGAGAAACTGCTATGTTTATAAATGGGTTAAGCCTTCCCCCTAATCCTCTAGTGGCTGTCTCATTGACAGCCACTAGAGGCGCTTGCGTGATTCTCACTGTGAAAATCACAGTGAGAGCACGCAAGCGTCCATAGAAAAGCATTGTAAATGCTTTCCTATGCGACCGGCTGAATGCGCGCACAGCTCTTGCCGCGCGTGCGCATTCAGCCGACGGGGCGGAGAGGAGGCGGAGAGGAGGAGGAGAGCTCCCCGCCCAGTGCTGGAAAAAGGTAAGTTTTAACCCTTTTCCCCTTTCTAGAGCCGGGCGGGAGGGGGTCCCTGAGGGTGGGGGCACCCTCAGGGCACTCTAGTGCCAGGAAAACGAGTATGTTTTCCTGGCACTAGAGTGGTCCTTTAAACCTGGTGGAAACAGGGAAGTCGATATGAATGCATCTGAAAGACAATAATTTTGAGCACCGAAATGTAACTATAGACCTGAAGGTACTCATTTAGGTTAAAAAAAAAACCTCCTGTTCAAGCTGATACCTGATGTTTAAGTTGATTGTTCAGAAGTACATGGACTGTTTATTTGATGACCTTCTAGATTAGACACCCTGAAACACTGTGTTTAAATACATGGTAATATTATGAGCTTTTCTGGCATAAATATCGAATATCTTGCTTATGGTAAAGGTTCTAAACATCGACCAAGCCACATAAATATTTTAATATCTTTCTTGATAAAAACAATATAATAAACTCGTCAACAAACTTTACGTCATGCTTCTTCCTCATCATTTCAATATTAGTTTTAATCTCTCAGTGCCTTTAATATCTCAAACCACGATTATAGGAATTTCAAGGGATTAACTGTGCCTCTGAATATTAAGAAAACAACACAAGGTGGGAATAAATAAAAGGGCTGGTAAAATGTGTCTCCAAAAAGAATGCATACGCATTCATAATATGAAGATATTCAAGCCTTTTTTTTCACTTTAAGATCAAAATGTTTAGGTGATGTAAATAAATACAAAGTACTGTAAGGTAACTGTATATTACATACACGGTAACAAACCAAATCACTTAGTGAGACAGCACAGCCTTAGATTAATATTGCAAGTTCAAAATCTATGCAGTCCAATATCAATATAAAGAAAGCCTGTAAGAGATTTCTATTGGAATAATATTAAGTACATATTTCATTCTTTTGGTTTATTTCACAGTTTGACATCCACACTATATTCGAAAAATCAATTGTAGTCAACTGAAATTGGAATGGTAAATTTTCAGCCAAAGTTGAAGATCTCTAAAAATTCTGCAATTTAGATATAATAACAGCTTGGGTTGTCTAAGTTTTGCATTTTGGTTTTTCGATTCTCTAAAATTCGGTGTTAATTTGAATAAATCTCTAGAAATATTGAGAGCAAGGGATATCATGATATCTAATGATCATACCCTCCCTCCTTTAATATTGGTGGAAAAAAAACACTTATAAAATTATATTCAATTTTTTTTTTAAAAAAAGATCATAAGGTTTACATTCTACATTTTTTTGAAAAAATTTTACTAATGATTTTGTTAAGAATGTTAAATCAATAAATTGTTACACTCCTACCTCTCTGGTGTGTTAATCAATATCATCGAGGGACACTTGTGGTTTAATGTACAACATTTATTACCATCTCACCAGCAAAAAAAACTTTTTCTTGGGGCAGATTATAGAAAATATATTATATGAGTTTGAGCCCTAAATGACTGTCCCCGTGCCCTTGATTACTGTAGAGCAGTGGTTCCCAACCCAGTCCTCAAGTACCCCCTGACAGTTCGGGATTTAGAGATTACTCAGTTGTGTTTAAGGTGTTTTTAGAAAAAACAAACATTTGAGACACACAGGGTAATCCCTAAATCCTGGACTGGTAGGGGGTACTTGAGGACTGGGTTGGGAACCCTTGCTGTAGAGTAATATGTTTTCTATATATGGCACTTAGGGCTGAATTCTCTTAAAGTAAACCCTTACTCTGCTAACAGAATCCATATCTATATTGTCTGCTCCTGTTCCATGAAGTTATTGAGAGTTGCAGTTAATTAGCAACATGAGAGTGACAAATTCCTTGCACCTCTATCTGTAATGGATTATGGGAATGGTAGTTTGCAAACAGCAGGGACGTTAACATTTTCTTGCCCTTGATGGTTGGCACGGATTATGAGAATTATAGTTGATTAACATAGCAGGAGGTTGTTAGTCCTGATGGCTGGTGCTTCAAACAGCAGTATGTCCAAGGGAGAGGAGCAGAGCTCCGCTACTGTTTAATTTCTGAAGCAGTTCTTTCCTCATTCGTCTTTCGCACACGTTCCTAATTAAAAGCTGCACATAACTGCAAATCACATCTGAATATTATCAACTGATTAAATAAAATCACATGCCCTCTTTTAACTCATCAACATTTATTAGCATTAAGCGTGCCCACAGTTAAACTGACAAGTCAGAAAATACTTAGTCCAGCGATAATTTCTGATGACCGATTTTTATGAACTTTAAATGTGGCATTGAACAGCCATTTACTAGATGAAAATATACTTGCACGGAATGAGCCATGGCATTAATCAGATGGGAATCCCGGCACGGTGTAAATAAAGGCCGTTTTCAATTCTAAACAGTCTAATTTGGTCTGACGGCCATTTGTAAGAACTGTGGATTCTAACAGCTCAGAGATCATCTAATATTTGCTTCTTTAATAAAAAGATAAAGTAGGTTCAGAGTGAAGGGCATGCGCGATATACCTGTTCTGTATAGCTTCCACCAATTCTTAAATTTTTTCATCAAACTACTTTTTTTTTTTAACTTATGGTGGTGTTATTGTTGCATAGTTATATATTTTATAACATTGGATTGCTAAAAGTTATGCGTTTACTTTTTTACACTTGTCTGGGCTTTAATATCTGATGCTCTGTTAGTAGGCACCTGTTCCTATATTTCTAGTAGAGCTCCACATCAGCTTATAGAAGGGCATTATGTCGATGACGTTTCCTAGTTTAAGGCTATTTTTTAAAAGTCAATTTCTTCGACAAATCCGTACTTTGATCAGTAGAATAAGAAAGCCGTTCTATGACTGTCAATCAGATAGCCATGGAGATTTTCTTCCTCCTTCCGGGGAGGAAGTGGAAGGCACTCCATGACAGATCTCGGATCAGCATCCTCCCGGACAGTGCATGCACAGACAAGGCGACGTGCATGCACATGGCACAGATTCAGAGGAGTCTCAATAAGAAGAAAAATAAATGGTGTGGGCTTGCAAAGTCATGAGAACTGCAGCTTTTGCTACCTCTTTTTAGATATACCCACAATGACTACATGCATAAATAAATGCACTGGGTATATCTACTAAATAACTACCTACCTCAACTGTGTTCACCAGGATGCTCTGACACTCGGAATGGCTGAACGTATTGATACCCACCAGGTTTAGGCAACAATGGAGTTGCTAGCTAGCATATTATTAGCATTTACCATAAACAGTATTCCTCCCAGCAAGTTCAAAATGTCAGCAGCCAAATATCGCAGCTACACAAAACATCCGTTCATGAATTTCAATATATAACCCGCTTTGCTCTATTTTAAAATAATCTGTTTTACTGGGTCACGGAGACAAAAAAAAAGTGAAACCATTATCATCTGTTTTACCTCTTGGGGCTTAATCATATACCTGCACAGGCTACCATGTGGCAAGTGCTGTAATCAGTTATTTAATAAAAAACCTTACTTTCCCATCGCCTGGATTTTATCCTGGGGCTTCAATTCAACAATGGATTCTAAAATTCCCTGGATTTTAGTAGAAGAAGGGGTATGGTCAATCCCCATGGTACCAGCAGAGCCCCAAAAAGACAAGTGTAATTGGAATGTTCAGGCTGCCTGGTAAAATGTGTCACCTCTTCCGTAAAGTACTGAAGTAGGGGGTCCTCTAGTACTAAGTGCAAAATTCATGATCACTCTTACCGCCAAACACCCCAGGACTTCCAGGACTTAATTGCTTTTATATGATAATAAATGCCCTAGCATTCTGCAGATTTGTCCTTAGCATCTCCAGAACTTGGACAACAGTGTACCAACCCAGCATGGAAGCAAATAAATTAAAACGACCACCAATTTGGTAGTGTGTATAACAAGGTTGCTATCATTTTGCACTTTAGTTGTATTTAATAACAGGTTATTTATATTTGAGTGTTGGGTATTGTAATATTTTGCATACATTTTTTTTTTAAACGTGTATATTCTTTACAAGACATTGTTTTAAAGCTCTAATTCAGTGAGAGTTAAGAAGAGGACCACCAATACTAAACCACAATTTGCAACATTCGATTTTGTTGATATATGGTCGACATTGATTCCATTATCTATTAGAATGTCCACCACACAACACACAGCATCATTCCTTTAAAAAAAATGTGTTTGCTTGAATGTTTTCAAATTAATATTCACTCTTCCAAGACATTACTTAGCACAATTATTTGGAAGATTGTACTTTAAAACATATTGTACATAAAATATTTTTTTTATAGCAGTTGGCTCGCCAGGGTTCATCCAATAAAAAAAACAAAAATTGGATGACAATTTGTCAACGTCAAAATACGCTCAGCTTATAATGGATTTCTTTTTTTGTTTTAAAGAAATATGGTAGTGACGTACATGACGATGATCAGCTCAACCTGTCTTAACCTCTCTATGTGTTAAACATTCTAGAGTGAGTTAAGTCTAACATATTGGCTCCTGAGTTCCAAGATGTATATATAAGGGGTGTGAATTTCCCCCCATATTTTACAAAAGCAGATTGTAACATTCTAGAGCAGGTGGCATTGACACAGAACAGTAAGGATCATTTTTCACTATAATGTACTATCAGACATTTTGCAAACTAATCATAAAGCTGGAAATGGAACTGCACTTTGTTTATATTATTCTTGTGTAAGATGAATGAGAAGCAAGGAAAGAGTTCCAATTTTAGAGAGGACTTTTATTGTTGGCAAAAAATAGCAGCTTTTTAAAAAAAAAAAAAAGTATTATTTAAAAAAACAAGATATATACTTTTTTTATACACCTTGCCTGATGTTTATGCTTTAAATATGTATTACAAAAAGCATAATCTGAACTAAAATTTAACTGGAATAAAATTTGATTACATGCGAGGTCCAGGTTTCAATCCAATGTATCTCCTCCTCCAAATATGCAATGTTCTCATTTTTAGTATAATGTACACAGTAGCCATAAGGGACTTCTGCAGGGCTTTGCTAAGAAGAGATAACAGAAACTCCTGCTTAGGAGCTTCCAGCTCTCCACTGGAAGTAGTGGAGGCATGGAGTGCCACCCTGCAGCCCCTAGGTTAGAATAAAAAACATTCTAAAATGGTTTCACTACTTACGATGTCATACCCCCCAAAATTTGCATCTCGAGACGCAAAATGCCAGAGCGAGAGGGGCGAGCCAGTAATGTGATTGCATCACTGACTCCACAAAAAAGGTGGCAGACCCATACAGAAAGATGGCAGGTCAGCCAAAATTCTGAGCAAGCCAGTCTGGTGTGAATGTACGTCAGGCTGCCTGCCAATCAAGCCCGCCAGCCCACTGAGGGCAGAGCATGCAGGGGACACTGTTTCATTGCTCTCTGCAGGGTCAAAGTTCCTGATTTCTGATTCCTGATTTCCTATTTACACTTTAAAATTAGTCTAAATATTGGAAAAAGGGGAAACAGTCTATAAAAGCCTATTACATTACATATTTAATTTAAGGACCATTTGCAAAACATTAGCAGAACTGTCATGGAGCTCCTCTGAAATGAATACCTTGTGAAATGATAAAGTAGGAAAACCCAACACAGTTAACTACGTTTTATTACAACGGGTATTTTAAAGGACACATTGATACAGTAGAGGTTCCCAGTATCTCTTTGCTTGTTGCAAAATCTTATCTACAAGTCGAGCAAAATTCCCAGCATATTTTCTTTGGAATTAATTAGAAAAACAGCAGTTGCTTAACATTTAGTAGAAAACTCAGTACTTTATATACGATAAGAATGTACAACGTCTTAATTATACTTATAGTAAACTAGAAATAAATTAACGTATGAGAAGCAGAAAGTAAGTTTCTATAGTTATCTCTACCCCGTACATAAAATATATTAAAGTCACTAATAGGAGAAAATAATAAATCCAAAAATATTATACACAAAATAAACTTGTACCAAAATTCAGCAAATTAAGAGATTAACAAGACAATACTATTGGTATCCAATCCATGATGTCTTATCTGTATTTAGAACCAGCAATGATATTTATACATAACCCAAAGTGACCAGTGCAAATCAATTAGGAATAATTTTTCAGATACTTCTGACAGTTAAATGCCCTTTAAATACGTTCAAGTCACACAATGAATAAGTGAGCACATCGCTACTCCACTTTGGGAATGGAAAATTATTTAAATCCTATAATGTCTACAATCCTATCATTGTAAACTTTATTGGGCTATAAAAAGTGCAGAAGTTCACTCTTCAATCTCCCAGGGGATCTCGTACCTAGAGTGTCCACATGGGGGCATTATTTAATTTATTTATAAATTAATTTACTTATGACTGAATGCGAACTGGTGGACTGGTTTTTTTCCCATCAGCACACCTGATGTGAATTGGCTTACCTTAGAAAGAGGGGTTTGAGAAGTCAGCAGTGAAGGAAACTGATTAATTAAATATGGTAACATTTGTTTTAAATGTCGGGTGTGAATAAAATCTTGGCAATATAATTTCTTTTATTTTTGAATTGAAAACTCCTGCCTCAAAATATTTCCCTAAGTATGATTCAGCTTTTGCCTTGTTGACATTGTTTACTGGACTCATTCTCTTTCAGACAATGGTTTGACCAGTATAAATATGTCACTGGTCAATCTCTCCCAATTGCTACTGTATCTGATCATTGGAGTAGTAATCTTATAGGGGGATCCACCTAAAGAACCTCTATGCCCCTCTAACTACCTCTTAAACTTTACTCCTGTTTCTTATCTTTACTTTTTCATCTCTTCCGCTCATGATATTTCCACCCATGTCAAGAAAACTTGGCTCCGGGGATCAATAAAATTTATACCCAGTGTTTATGCCCACATTACCCTCTAGATAAAGTGATCTTGCCTGGACAGTATTATTAAAAAATTTTTTATCATCGATCACACATTATATTTGTTATAGCTTTTCTGTATTATTTATTATATTTTAAGAATATAATGAATATATTTTGTAGCCTTCCTTGGCAGATTTTGCCCTTAACGAAAAGTTATTGGATACATATATTGACAGTTGGTTTTTTTTTTCAGTTAGTTGCAGATCTACAAATTTAGCTGCAAGCGAATATTGGCATCTCAATCCTTTTCTGCTGTCTAATAGCACTATCTACTTACTGTATTGTTCCATGTAACTCACTGAGGAATCTATAGAGATGTGTTGCAATGCAGTTATCTATGAATGCATTGCTATTTGTAACAGTGATAATGATGCTGCTTTAACATTGCAATAAAATCAGAACATATATGTATGATCACAGCTATGCTTAATATTTCTCAACCTGTTCACACAATCAGCAAATAAGGGCATCCTTTTTCTGATTTGATGACATTGAAGTGAAGATTTTCTACCATGGTTGCAAATGATGTAACATTTCCTGTAATGGTGATAATTGTTACTCAGACTCGACCATCTTGGAGAGAACAAGAAATGTATACGTCTAAAAAGACCACAAACAACTGCAACAACTGACCAAATTACAAATAAAAAGTTATATGAATGATAAGCCTAAAATCATATTACGTTTACTATCAGGGTTTATTACTAAAGTGAGATGTCAACGTGAACTTCAAATTTAAGGTCAAAATAGTTGAAAACGAAAAAATTCTGCTATTTTTTTAGTTTTGACAACTTTACCCGTAAATTTTAAATTCACTTGCTTTCTAGCTTTAGTGAATAACTCTGTAAATGTTTAGAATGTCAAACTTTGTTCTGAAAAGCAATTATACTTTAAGGGTATTAGGGCTTCTCCATATTTGGATTTATTTGAGTTATTCTAAAACAGCTTAACTCCACCAGTTCTACAGTAAGCAATGCAGAAAGTATATTTTACTCCTGACGAATGATTTCTATTGGACGGACTCTTACCTGTGGCAAATGATTACATTTACTCCTAATGGGTATGTGACTGGTCAGTTGAATGTTAAAGAGATCCTTCAACGCGGCCTGTGCCGCCTGGGCCTTTGCCAACTTCTTGCTGCGTCCCGTGCCTTCAAATGTCCTCCCATCAACTCTCATCGCCATCACAAAACGCTTGATATGCTGCTTTTCCACAGTCTCCGAAAGGCAGACGTATCTCAAACCGGGTCGCAATTGATTGAGCATCACCACTGGGTTCTTTTCACTCTCAGCTGGGGATGCCATCTTGTGCTTGTTTTGTTTAGCATGGCCCATTAAATCCAACGTGTGACAGACTAATCTCCCATGTCGATATGCACTAGAAAGCAATTCATTATTAACTGGGCTATAGCCTGAGAAGGGATCGCTGTGTGTAGATGGTTCAAACTCTTTGAACAGAGTGTCTGGAAAGTCTGCCTGGTCGGACGTGAAGTCGGTTGATGGGTTGATACAATTTCCCATTGCAAAGTGTGCTTGACATGCATTTGGAAACTGGACAAATGATTTAAGAGCCAGTTCTGCTGCCCTCATTTTTGCTTTCTTTTTGGTTGGTCCAGTGCCTTCAAAAGTTAGTCCATTTACTTCCACAGCTACAGAAAAGACAGGCGCGTGTACGGGGCCAGTCTGAGAAACTATTCTATATTGCAAATCTGGTTTTAGTTCATGAAGTTGAACAAGAGCATTTTTAGGAGTCACTGACCAGGAAAGTTTCTTTAATATGATTTGCAGTTTACAAAAATGTCCTGCATTGCCTTCTTCTAAGGGTCTTTTTCGCTTAATGCTGGACGGTCCAACTTTTGGCCGATCACTAGATGATAAAACATGGTCTTCTCTGTTTTCAATATTACGATTTTCTTTTACTTCGGCACTACTCGTACCTATATAATAAAAAGAAAAAAATATGTTACTGCTTTGTTTAGTCATGTTTTTTAAAATATAGATTCCTTTTTAAAACTTATATTTTGTAAGTGTGTTGTTCACTGTTGGGGCTTGCAATGCAAATAAATATACAGGTTTAGAATCCTCAAAAAAACAAAAAAAAAACGATTTCAGACATTTTACTGATTCATTTACAATTTCCATGTCAGATTATTAGTACATAATATGTTCGGAATTACAGGGTTAAACATGAGCTATGAATGTCCATAGTGTTTCTAAATTCATAGCAGTTTGATTGGAATACAGAGAATATTGCTTAATGTGTTTAACTATCCATCTATCCACCTGTCTTTCTGTTTTTCTCTCCATCAGATATTGTGTCCGTCTGTCTGTTAGGATAGGTAGTGATGATGTTATTATTTTAGGAAGCACATAGTGTTTGCCCCGTCTACTCTTGGGGAACTGTACACTGAATAAGATCCAAATCATTACTGTCCCTTTCTCTACCACATTCTCATTAAGCAAAGATGGAATACTACTGATCATAGTTTCTGTTAGTTCAAAGGGGTCTTGGGGTGCCTGTTTATTGTTTAATTCTCTAACGGTGGTATGCAGAGATGGACAGCAGTGAGAAAATCAATAATGGTTCTTTTTTCCTTTTTTATTTAATTCATTTACATCTTTTAACTTAAACCAGTTTATGGATTAATTGTCTAATTTATAGCTGGTAATCTGTGAAGTAGGCTCATTTTCACAAGTCATTAAATGGTGACTCTTAAATCATTCATTTCACTAGTCCAACCCAAGTATAACAGAATGCTGTAAATCAGCAATAGACCGGATTAACTGACTTGTATTGTTTTCCAAGAGTCGGTTATTTAAGCTGGCACAAAATGTGTCAGGGCCACCTAAGATTTGTTCCATTGGACTACCATACACCTGTAACATAAATGTTAGTGATGTCCTGAACGGTTCGCTGGCGAATAGTTCCTGGCGAACATCGCATGTTCGCGTTCGCCCTGGACGGCGAACATATGCGATTCGTCATCATTGAGTAAACTTTGACCATGTCAGCAGACACATTCCAGCCAATCAGCAGCAGACCCTCCCTCCCAGACCCTCCCAGCTCCTAGACAGCATACAATTTAGATTAATTTAGAAGCTGCATTCTTTTTTTTTTTGTGTGTTTATTATACATTATCCTCCATAGCCAGTAACCTGTGTTTATTATACATTACCCCCCTTAGCCAGTAACCTGTGTTTATTATACATTATCCCCCAATAGCCAGTAACCTGTGTTTATTATACATTACCCCCCATAGCCAGTAATCTGTGTTTATTATACATTATCCTCCCATAGCCAGTAACATGTGTTTATTATACATTATCCCCCCATAGCCAGTAACCTGTGCTTATTATACATTATCTCCCCCATAGCCAGTAACCTGTGTTTATTATACATTATCCCCCATAGCCAGTAACCTGTGTTTATTATACATTATCCTCCCATAGCCAGTAACCTGTGTTTATTATACATTACCCCTCCATAGCCAGTAACCTGTGTTTATTGTACATTATCCTCCCATAGCCAGTAACCTGTGTTTATTATACATTATCCCTCCCATAGCCAGTAACCTGTGTTTATTATACATTACCCCCCCCCCCCATAGCCAGTAACCTGTGTTTATTATACATTATCCCCCATAGTCATTTATCGTTGGACCTAGGCAGCATGATGTCTCAGGCCAGCCCAGAGAGTGAGTGAGTGAGTGAATAATATAATATATATGTTCAGAAACATATTAGTAATATATGTAAATCGGGTTCATGCAAAGAGGGTGAAAAGGTTTTAAAGAAAAACACACTTATTGCATCAAATTTACAAAGCCAAACTTTTAAAAGCTTTTAAAAGCTTTCCTCATTTCTTTCTCGGGATGAGGAATATATCGGTTGTAGACTGAGGATTTCCATCTGCCCAATCTTTTAATAATATGCACTGGAGTGTCAGTGTTGAAGGAGACCGAAGCTGCCCCTATTCTAAATGAAAGACCCGAGACATGGATACAACCCAATCTTAGTAGTAGTGTTCTGATGTATAAGATGAATTTAGCCGTAGTCAGAGGGATTCAGTGAGAGTAGTGGTGAAATGTGTGTGGCATGACTGAGTGTGGGTAAGTAAGAGTCAAGTATTTTAACTGGGCACTAGTTCTAGGTGGGATAAAGTGGTATAGCGGATGGATGAGTAGTTTGGTTTGTTTTAGAGGTTTGTAGAGAAAGTATATAGTGATCATGATTTTTAGCGATATCCAATATTTTTAAGGTGGTCTCAAACAAACATAAAATGCTATATAAAATTTGTGGGAATATCGAATAGTCGTGTACAGTGAATCAGAGAGGGCTCAGAATATCGAACCATCGATCTGTATCCAACCTTGTGCAAATGGGGAGTTTGCAGTTGTGCAAATGGACTGTTTGTGGTTGTTTGCGGTGCGTTTAACGGGGAGTTTGGTCTGTCACTGCGAAGCAGGCGTAACCCTTACACTATCATACCTGATGTTTTAAAGCACGTTATTCCAAACAATTTAGGAATGTTAGATGATTTATGCCCTTTATGGATTAAAACCAGACTCTGCATCAACTATGTAATTTTCCATGGGAGTTTTGCCCTGGATCCCCCTCTGGCATGCCACAGTCCAGGTGTTAGTCTCCTTGAAACAACTTTTCCATCACTATTGTGGCCAGAAAGTGTCCCTGTGGGTTTTAAAATTCGCCTGCCTATTGAAGTCTATGGCGGTTCGCCCGGTTTGCCCGTTCGCGAACATTTGCGGAAGTTCGCGTTCGCCGTTTGCGAACGGAACATTTTATGTTTGCGACATCACTAATAAATGTCGCTAGTGATTGGCACTGGTGAATAGCTCCACAGATGCAGAGAAGTTTCAAATCATTTTCTATGACAGCAGAGATTACAATTTTGCGTAAATTAAATTACCCACCACATCATTTTATGCATATTTTCCATTAATTTCAAATGCTTTTCTGTGCTGTCACGTAATAAAATTCATTGTATTCACACAATATGCATTTAAGCGCTTGGTCGTTTTAACTAATATGCATAAATTACCTAGGGAAATAAACAATACATACAGTTTGAATATTACTCATTTAACACGGAATGTTCATTATTAGTTGCTCGAACAGAATGACTACATTGCATATGTGAAGACATTCTCAACGAGCATCATAAATGTTAATTTCATTAAAACACGCCAACATTTTCATACACCCACTTTAGTTCTCAACAGAACCAATTATATACGATTTCTACTTAAACTGTTTTGAGTTGATTTGCAAGTCCAAGCAGTCTACCAAATAACAACCAAGTGTGGGTACCTAGAATAATCATCTCTGGGTTATGGAGTTAATTGCACCAGCTGTTTGTGTTCTGAGCTATGCCAAAATGGACCTCAAGAAAAGTATTTAATGCATGTGAAGGTGGCAATTAGGATGGTATAGTGATTTGCTGACATTATATACTATTACTTCCCATCAGTAGCCAAGCAGGTTATATAATCACTGATTCTATAAGTGCAGACATTTTCCTTTAGATGGATTTTTCCATCGCACACTGTAATTTACGTTTTTTGAGCTTAATGAAGGGGAGTTTATGTGAACCATTGCAAATTCATCTTCCTTCTTCCCATGAAAATCTGATCTTACTGGGTAGCTGCCACTGGTAATTTGTTCCTTGTACTATGGAATCTGAAGATGGTGATGCTAAGTGTGAAATTCTGAAGAAGGAACATTTCCATCGGAGAAGCAGAGATTGTACAAGTAACATTTTCTATGAATTGAGAAGTAAAGAAAATTCATAGAAAGCTACATTGAGTGACTTTCTGCCTGATTTACTGATCACTGTTATTGCATAAAATTTTTTAGAAAATCATCTTCTCCCCAAAAATCTTGACACCAACATCCACTTTAACATAGGACTATTGCATTTACGCATTCATGTATTTTTAATCAAGAGATCCCGTGTTTAAGGAAATAGTGCTGATTTTCACCTATCTGGAAAAAAAAGCCTAGATGGAAACAGAGATCAGTGATATTATGTTAGAACCAACTGATTAACTTGAAGACTTGGTGATTGCAACTTGGTTATGAGTAAGAAAAGAGCTGGGAGCCAGATGTTATGGTGCAGAATAGACATGAAGTGAACACTCAGCAGGACGCAGTGTGGGTAAATAAGGATGCAGAGTTAGCAGAGCCTTAGCCGTCTAACCAGGCTAAATTAAAAGGACATACAAGGTTGAGAAAGGTTCCAATGTGAATCGTTGGTAACATTACATTTATTTCGAGAAGGGATGAGAAAAAAAGTTTTTATGGATTTACTGCCTTGCAAACAAGGTGGAAAAGCAACTAACCTTATTTTTGATATATTCTAGTAGAAAGCAAGAGAACCAGGATATCATATCATATCCTACTGTTTATAGTAGTGGAGACGGAAGAGGGATCTCTCTCCACCGTGATTCCTATAATAATACCACTGACAAAAATCAAGAATCTATAAAACCAAGGAAATCCCAAGATGGCAATCTATACTGAAAAATCTAAATAATATATCATTTAACCAGAAAGCTTAATCTATCTATCTTTCTTTTTTTTTTTTTTTTTTTCTATTAGCTATTTTTTTCATGTACAAAAATGAGTTTATCTATATATAAGTAACATAATCATTCTTGTTTATAATTAATACATGAATGCTTATTTTGGATATTCAAATACATACTATAATTACAAAGAAACAAAAAGTTACATTTATCTTTCAGTAGTTTATTATGTCCTTCGAAACAGATGTTATTTGCCAACTCAGTTGTACTTATTATATTGACGGGACGTAAGTTAATGTGCCCGTATCGACCTGTCATCCTGAGATATTTTTTTGACTATTCTTACCTCTTTTTTTTTTCCGTTCCAAAAAAGCTAACAATGTAATTTACAAAAAACTAAAACCCCACGAAAATTTTAAGTTAGATTAACTGCGCCATCATATTTCAAAATTCAAAATTAAGATAAAAAGCTTTATGTTATACAAAATACTTCCCGTAGAAACTCCTTGTGATTTGCAATATGCTACAGTGTTTGCCACTCTATCTTGCTTAATATGTTTTTCTACAGACTCAATTATCATGCATAATGATACTCCAAGAAGCAGAGACAAAGAAAACTCTTACAATTTAGCAGTGTCTATGAAGATAATCATTTAGCCTTGATTATTGTGCATAAATCCCAAGCACAATTAAATAAGATATTTGAAGGGAGGATATATATATATCCAATCAAATTGATGGGTTCTTGTCAAAAGGGTGCAATGTTTTTCCCCAAAACCACTGCACATAACTACATTAATATAATTTAGTATTTTCATTATTGCATATTATTTACATTATTGCATATTAGTGCATAATTAGTACTGCAGTATTTAGTGAACATTTAGATACATACATAAAAACACTTACACTGATTTTAAGTTAGAAATATAATGTCACCATTAAAACACGATTTGGTGTATTTTATTATCTATGCTACCGGCATCAAACAGCCTCTAGAATTGATGGAGAATGGCAAAAGTATGAATCTAGCCTGCAGCCTCAGTTTGCTATATTTATATACGTGCTATATTTTAATAGATTTTTCCTAACCTGCCTGCCATTGCAGTTCTGGCTACGTCTAAGAGTTGGTGCTCTTTCCTTTGATGTGACATGTGCCCTCATAATGCAACCTCTGCCACTGCTGAATGTCCATTTCTTGCTGGGTGACTGGTGAAATGTGGAACGTGAGTGGACTGGAAACTGATTCAGACACAAGTGACTGAGAGTCCAACTCCTCTTCCAGTCTAACTTAGTTGGGAGTGAAGAGCAACTGTGCAGATCTGCCTACCTGCCTGGTTTGAACACAGAAAAAGTGGATTCAAAAATAAATTTATAGGTTGTCCCTATCACAAGGTTTTGTTTCCATATGTTATTATATTTATGTGTCCTCTTCTTCAAGTTCAGTACTATTGTAGTAGTTATACTTTCTCTTCCCAATGGCCATCATTACCCTAGAAATACAATTGTTACGCCAAACCCTAATCTGGATTGGTAGAGATGGGGGCACTTCGGCACTGTCCATATCAGTTCATATATCACACATAAACTCCTGGGGAGGAGCAGTCAAATATGTTGAACGTGTGCCCCCATATTATTTCTTTAACTAAGCCAGGGTGCGTTTCACTTTGTGAATGATGGATTATATTGGCACTGTCCAATTAAACCCTTCCAATACAGACTTTAAGCATGCATCAAGATTTGGACTGCCAGTGCGTGTCCAAATAAGGACCTCTTCTACTAAGCTAAATCTGTCTCTGAAGAGGTCCTTAATATAAAAGGTCCTTATGTTAATATAAGGACCTCTTAAGAGCCAGCTTTAGCCTATGTACATCCAGCCAATCACAGTATTCAGCAATAATATCAGAACTCCTCTAGGTATTTGCTGAGTTGAGTCGAAAGAAACTCCCAAAAATTTTCTTGCGCTCGTTTCCTCAAATACATTTTGTACATCTGAATAGGAACTGCTATTCAGTAAACAGGATAAACCCTTACTCTACTAATCAAATCCTTAAATTGCAGTGAAGGGACAAACTATTACATGTCTATAAAATATATAAAGAGGTATCATTTTTTGATATTAATGATTTTTTTTTTAAAACTATTTTTATATTTTTTAAATCTATTGTACATAAATTTGAGTCTGTTTTTTGGTTTATTTTCAGAGTTATTTTTATATTCTCCGGTCTTGGACTTGTCCGTCATCACATTATTATTGCTAAAAAAAAGTAATTTATGTTCTCAACATTGATTAATTTTATCTGAATTTTGCCGTCACTGCATGTTATTATCATCATGACTTTAGTGAAAATGTAAACCCTCACACTTCTATCAAGAAACTGCATTTTAATTAGAAACCTGATTATGTAAAATGCGGCAGTCACTAAATGTATTTTACAAATCTTCCACTCTACACTGTATTCTATTCTTCATTGTCTCTGAACCTGCTAACTCGGATATCCTGTTCCCTCCCCCCCCCCCCCCCCCTGAATCTGTGTTGTTATCATGCATGAAATAGTTAAATGGGATGGTATGATCATTGAGTTTTTCGCGGAACTATTATGCATCACTAACAGTGACAATGCCTATATCTTTAGGTCGAAAGGGCTGTGATAAACTAGTCAACCGATTCTCCATGCTACATTTGAAGAGATAATATTGTTTCTCGTGAAGGTTATTCTGATTTCAAACTTTCCAAAAAACACCACCCCTTTTTAAAATACATAACGGGTAAAACATATATATCTACATTTTATTATTTCTTTAAATCATCATTTTGGTAGAAAATAAAAAAAACAAAAACCACAGCACACGTCGAAGCAAATAGTCAAAGCGTTAAAACATGTATATTATACGCTATGAATAGAGTTGATTTATTCAGCAATGTTATTTTTTTTTAGATATGTCATGCTAAATTAGCTTGCTAGAATAACATACGATTTGGACAGACTGTCCCACTGCTGGGGATGTGGTTTTTATGCTTTTATTATCAGATAAGATGTCCTTGAGATCTCCTTGATAAAATCTTAAGTGATTGAATTGATGTATAACTAATCTTCCCGTGGTATAGATTAACTGCACAGCTCTGATTATTAGTAATAGTATGAGTTCTTTTTAAGAACTGTTAGTAATTTCCAGAACAATGACAATGACAGCACAAAAAAAATGTTAGCTCCCTAAGGAAATGGTCCTGGCTTTCGATCACATTCTCTTCTGTAAAGACATAATTATGGGAATTTAAACACACCCCTTACAGAAAGCATAAAAAGACTCAATGTCTGTTTAAAAAAAAAAAAAAAAAAAAACAACAGAACAGTATATTCAAATTAAAGGGAACAAGTCGATTATCTGACTAATTGTATCTTACTTTGCTCTCGATGTACAAGAAGACAAGAAAATAGGTAACAAACTGAATGAATGAAAACATTTTAATACATTTTAAACTTTTTTTTAACTTACTTTTAATTTAAAGCTGTCAAATATGTATATTATATCACAGGGCGACGTTTAAAGGCACAGTGTAAGTATAATTCATACTATTGTGGACACTTTTGCTCACACCAGTCACTGTTGCACTTTAAGGAGGTTACTTATTTGCACATTTATCCCATAACGCTCAAGTGACC
Source organism: Pelobates fuscus (assembly GCF_036172605.1). Taxonomy (NCBI): domain Eukaryota; kingdom Metazoa; phylum Chordata; class Amphibia; order Anura; family Pelobatidae; genus Pelobates; species Pelobates fuscus. Next base: position 361,330,931 of record NC_086320.1, on the reverse strand, counting down.
TTTTTCTCAGGGACACGCGTGAAAAATAAACACGTCAAAAGTGAAAACTGGCCCGGAACATCAGCCTGAGTAATGCTTGCATGTGGATCTGTGAGTGATAAATCCAGTCCAAGTCTAAAGTTTATCCTACCTTAATTGTTGGTAGGTAGAAATTTTGCATTATAGGCTTATGCTAGGTGTATTGTAAATGTCAGATTTAGGATACAGTTTTGCACTGAAGGCAGTTGGGTGGGGGTTTCAAGTTAAGAGCAGAACAAACTCTTTTTATCAGAAGACATGCTACGCAATTTCTGTCTCAATGACGCAGGCAAGGATACTTGAACAAATGATCTGCATGACTTCAGGAGGAAACGAAACATAGCTAAATAATGAGGAAAAATGCTGGAGACAAGGGAAGGTGGCTACATGGTCTACCATATACCATGGTAAGGGGACAGGGTTCAATGGCCCATTAATTTGCTGGTGACAAGGTCCATGGCTAAATGCATTGCACAACCTATGGCTAAATGGTCTACTGCTACTAGTACTGGAGAAAATGGCCATAGCTAAATGGTTTACACATGTGATCTGAGAAAGGTGTTTTGCTAAACAGTCTGCTTAACTGCTGGGGACAGAGCTAAATAATCAGTGTATCTGCTAAAGGAAATTGGAAGAGGCATTGGTCTGACAAAATGCTTAAATTAGGGAGTAAAAGAGGACTAAATAACTGACCTGTCTAACTGTTAAAGTCAAAGACACAACCTTTATTACTTGCATATCACTTCCATTTTCATTGAAAATACAGTAATACAATAACAAGTTTTGACAAGTTTTGACAATAGACAGAAAATCCTCTTACAATATTTTTTATATCCATCCAGATGTCTATATATATGTTGCGAATATTCCTTGCCGGGTGCATTCACCAGGGGTGACCAAATGTAAATATATCAGTAGACAGGTTTGCACTCATGGTCTTCTCAGTTAAAAAGTCATACTTTATTGAAATAGATTAAAAATAAAGATCAACTTTCAGTCCCCATCCGGGTAACCATTAGTATTCTATCTTCACCCAGCGGTTCTGGTTACCCAGGCATCTGTAGGTTGTATCCTTCGCCCAGGTAACGCAAGCCGCATCATCATGGTAGGTAGGGAAGGAGCCTTTTTTGCACATGCGCACTTTGCACAGCGGGACGCCGATGGCGCTACACGGTTCACCTTTGATAAGTCTAATATCTTATTTCGTATGACTATATAATGTATGTTGTTTTTTTTTTTTTTATTAATATATTCTTAATCCTGATGAAAGTCCCTGACGGTGACTGAAACGTTGATCTGTATTTGTAATCTATTTCAATAAAGTATGACTTTTTAACTGAGAAGACCGTGAGTGCAAGCCTATATATCAAGTGAGAATTTGGTGGCATTCAATACTCAAGAACAAAATTATAGTAAGATTTCATAATTATTGTGTGTATTTAATTATACACTGATAAGCCACAACATTAAAAACAGCTGCCTAATATTGTGGAGTTGCCCATTGTGCTGCCAAAACAGCTCTGCCTCGTCAAGTCATGGGCTCCACAAGATGTCTGAATCTGGCAACAAGACATCAGCAACAAAGCCTTTAAGTTCTGCAAGTTGTAAGGTGGGGCCTCAATGGATTGGATTTGTTGTTCCAGCACATCCCGCTAATGCTAAATTGGATTAGGATCTGGGGAATTTAGAGGTCAAAGCAACACCTTAAACTCTTTGTCATGTTCCTCAAACCATTCCTGAACGAGTTTTGCAGTGTGTCAGGGTTCATTATCCTCCTGAAAGAGGCCACTGTCATCAGGAACACCATTGCCATGAATGGGTGTACATTGTCTGCAACAATCTCTAGGTAGGTGGTATGTGTCAAAGTAAAATTCACATAAATGCCAGGACACAAGTTTTCCCAGTAGAAAATTGCCCAGAACATAACACTGCCTTTGTCTGTCTGATTTCTTCCTATAGTGAAACCTGCTGTCATCTCTTCTCCAGGTAAATGACTCACACACCCAGCCATCCATCCAAAAGAAAACACCAGACCAGAGAATGTTCTTCCATTGCTCCATAGTTCAGTTCTGATTCTGATGTCTGCAGTGAAAGAGCTTATGGTGGTGGACAGGGGTCATCATGGGCACTCTGTTCAGTCTGCAGCTATGTGATTCCATATGCAAGAGACTGCGATTCACAGTGTGTTCTGAAACCTTTCTATCCTGGCCGGCATTATGTTTTCCAGCAATTTGAACTACAGTAGCTCTTTTGTATGATCGTATTAGACAGGCTACCCTTCGCTCCCCAAGTGCATCACTGAGCCTTGCTTGCCCATGACCCTGATGTCGGGTTACCGGTTGTCCTTCTTGCACCACTATTGGTAGGTACTAACCACTGCATTCCGGGAACACACCACAAGAAATACTGTTTTGGAGATGCTTTGACATAGTAGACTATCCATCACTATTTGACCCTTGTCAGAGACCTTCAGATCTTTTCACTTGCCAATTTTTCCTGCTTCCAACAGATGGAATTCAAGAACTGACTGTTTACCCCTTGACAGGCACCATTGGAACAATATAATCAATGCTATTCAGTGCACCTGCCAGTGGTTTTAATGTAGTTGCTGATCAGCGTATTATTCTAGTACTGCAGGTGAATTAGGCAATATTAACCCCAACTATTCAACATCTTTCTGTGCAGCATCACAACTTCCTTGCGGATGCTGGTTTATTATGCCTATCTATTGAACACTTAAACACAAGACAAGAGTAGATAAGGTGGGAAATCAATAATGCGGTATCCAATGTATGCATCAAAAAGGTTTGGGCAGAAAATTACAAAGCAATGTTATTTCCTACACCCACAATCTTTTATGAAACAAGAAGGTAAAACATATAACTACATATATATTTCAAGGTCTACAGATACAATCTGGTGGTTGAGTTGATTAATGTTAATTTTACCACTTTGTAACTGTCACAAAATCCATCTGATCTTCACATTGAGAATGTGGCAGTGCATTCGATGCCCGAAAATGAGATGTGTGACTCTGTGGCCATTAAACCTAAATGTTAGTAGATGGTCACTGTTGGCCATCACAATCTTCAAACCTCCATGACAAAGTCAAATCGTCTACCAGTTAAATATGCTCTATAAACAACTGTAATAGCCAATCCAGAATACTTAACTGTAAAATATTATAGCTACCTATGTATGTTCCATGTGACACGTGTTGTTTTAGCTTTAATTATTTTACTTAATTTAGCTTTCAATCTTGAAACGGAGATACAAGCTGGCAGAAAATGTCTTTTGAACACCTGAATGTCTGCCATTATTGCTGAAAGGAACCATTCACTTAATAAAAAAAATGAAGAGGAATAATATGAAATCTATAATAAGCCGCGGAGGAGGTTGCTGCAGCACACATTTTGAGACCATTAATAGCAAACTACATCAGCCAGATCAAAAAGAGGGATTATTGTTCTAGTGTTCTAGTGCTTGAAAGCAGGTATGAAATGCTTACTAAGTTCTGAATTCTGAGTAGAGTTACTGTCGCATCTCAGCGAAATAATAGAGAGATTTCATAAAATAGGAAATGATTTGACAGCTCTAATAAATCACTTAAAACAAGACCCCTAAACATTCTTTGGAAGGCTTTCGATAGGTATTTCTGCAGTAATTTTATTTCTTCCTGTAGGATTTAGATTTAATGATTGTCTTTGGCATCGGAGTTGTCATCTACTTTTATGAACTTGTTCGAAATAAACAATATATTTGAGCAGTGGCTTGTGTGACAAACTGCCATTTGCCACTGGGCATTAGAGAGGACTTATCGCCAGCCTCCTGCCCTGCGACTATGGTCTGGAATGTATTGCCCTTTAGCACTTACATTTGGGCATAATGGATTTTTGTATGCTGTTCCTGGCCCTTTAAATGCTGTGGAGCAGTGTTACAACTTTTAAACTGGCACTTCGAATCCAGTCGAAGTGCCGAAGTCGTTGAAGTGTCGAAGTCGTCGAAGTGGCCGCCATTCGACAAACGAACACGTGGCGGCGGCCATTTTAACTTATTCGAACGCGGTCAGTGGTGTGTGCAGCCAAATCTATGGAACTGTTTGCGGCTACCCAAATGCACGAACACCGCTGACCCGTACCTTCTCTGACACCGCGGCTAAAGACTAAGTCCCGTTCGAAGATTCCAACTCCCGTTCGAATGGTACTTAGTCGTTTTCACGGTGTAAAATAGACCGACCGCACAGCCCAAATCCATGGAACTGTTTTGGGCATGAAAATGTGCTTGCGGTCGGTCATAAAAGACTTCCAGCTAACTCTTTAACCCCTGGATGGAATTGGCTGAATTTTGGATATGTGTGTAAGTAAAGTATGCTGATTATTAATATGTGGTTTTTGAAGATTGAATGCATAGTTTTGGAGTTATAGAAATGTATAAAAATGTATGTTTAAATTGTACGTTATAATTGGGTTACCTCTCAAGGGGAGGGAATCTGTGGGATGTAACCATTGTGTGATTGGGTAATGTTTAATTGGATGTGGGCGTCTCCCTTGCAGGGGAGAATTGCATAAAAGCAGAGTGTGTGTAATTAAACCAGAGTTCTTCTTGACCCTCAATACTTAGCCTTGTCTCGTTATTGGAGGGAGCTGCTATATCACACTGGGGATTGCTATGCTCTGCATACTCCCTTGAGCTTTAATCACTTAGCTCTTTTGAGAGCTTGTTCTTGTTCCTGATCAACTCTCCTTGGAGGAGAGGTCTTTCCCACACGGTCCTGGATGCTGGAGGTTCATACAGGGTGGAAGGAAGACGGCGAGACTCCAGTTAAGCTACGGCGGTTGTGGAGTCTGTGGTGGTTGTGGTGTCTGCTGCAGGGCTTGGAGTCCTCAGGAAGCGCTAGGAGCATCCGTCAACGGAAGGTGATCCGTTACAGCTTGTATTAATGAATACGTAGTGTCAATTTCAAAGCAAGCTCGACAAGTGACAGCTCTGCTAATTAGCCTGATGAACCATACCAATTAAGAAACAGCAGGGTGATTGGGGTGAATCTGAGTATGATTGACTTGTGTCTCTTTTCAATCTTCTCCGTTATGTAAATTATTTAACTGTTTAGTCTCAGAGAAACCAAGGAACTGAGATCTGTGATGATTTTTTTGCATTTCATAAAGGTATAATTATATAACTAGATAGAATTAAACGTTGCTGTGATTTTTCAAAGTGACATTACTGTAAATTCAAGCTGCTTAGTTTTTTACATGTAAACCACAGGTATAAAAACTAAAAAAAATTGTCCCTTGGGCTTCACACCGTTTTTAAAGTGTCACGTTATCTATAAACTTGATACACATGTAAATGTAGCATAGCACATGCAAACGGGTACATACATTCAGAAATCTTCGATCAGGTGAGGCAGATCTTGGTTTGGGCCACCTCTCCGATCATCCATTTTTAGGGTTTTATGGGTACACCAAAAAAACATTTAAAAATGTTTTTAAAAAAAAAACCTCAAGTTTATAGCAGGATATTTATGTCAGTGCATGATGATTTTTTGAAATCCTCCTGTTTACTTTAGCTGACTTAACCTTTTTGGGATTGACCCCCACCATCCATATCGATTCAAAGGCGTGCATATATTTTTTATATTTTATGCTTTTTATAATGTATGATATTCTTTATTTTTATTGGAAAGTATATGTGTTAACTAGAGATGTCCCGAACAGTTCGCCAGGAACATCGCATATGTTCGCCCGCCGTGGTGACCGTGAACAAGCTATGTTCGCTGGCGAACAGTTCCCGGCAAACTGTTCGGGACATCTCTAGTGTTAACTACCACCATAATTAGTCCATTTTAACATATTTTAATATGACACTTTTTAGCAAATAGTAACTAAATAGATATTGTGAATAAACCAAGTATCTCTATTAACATTTTCCCTAAGGTCCCTAAGCATCTTAAATTAAAGATATTGACACCAATTTTAGCCAGTAGTCTAGCATGAGGAGCAAGAGCCTCATGCACCCCGTTCTGCTACATTTATATTTTTTGGCACATTCAGCATTTGGTATCTTATCTTATCAAAATCATAACCCTATACTGCCTACCACAGTGTTGTCATGAGATCATTGTTACAATAGAAAATGTACACACCACCTTACAGTATGTTAGGTTAACAGTCACCCTGTTTAATCACTATTTTGAGACCTGCTAATTAGTCATTATTATTATTTTTAGTATTATTACTAATTTTATATTGACTATTAGTGAAAGTAATGCTGCTGCTATGTCTTCCCCAGGTAAATGATGCACACGCACTAGGTCTTCCACCTGCTTTAAAAGAAAATGTGATTCATCAGACCAGGCAACCCTCTTCCATTGCTCCATAGTATAGTCCATTGAAGGCGCTTTTGGCGGTGGACAAGGGTCATCATAGGCGGTTACGGTTACGCAGACCTATACGCGGTAAACTGCGATGCACTGTGTGTTCTGACATCTTTCTATCATGGCCAGCATTAAGGTTTTCAGCTATTTGAGCTACAGTAGCTCTTTTGCGTGATCGGGCCAGACGGGATAGCCTTTGTACCTCACAAGACTTGCCATTTGGAGATACTCTAATTCAGTCATCACTATGTGGCCCTACTCAAAGTCACTCAGATCTTCTCACTTTTTCTCACCCATTTTTCCTGTTTCCAACATATGAAATTCAAGAACTGGCTGTTCACTTGCTGCCTAATATATGCCCCCCTTGAGAAGTGACATTGTAATGATATAATCAATGTTATTCACTTCACATGTCAGTGATTTTAATGCTGTTGCTGATCAGTGTATATGTTATATATTTAATAAATATATAATATATAAATATACTTTTTTTAATGCTCCTACTTTTTCCTCTTTATCTCTTCTTACTTGCTATGTCAATGAAATGGCAGGAAAATGCACCTATCGGTATATTGAAAATGATTTACAAATTGTTTATGTTATGTACATGCTTTCCAATACATTGATTAGTCAAATTCCGGGCCTTTTGGTTTATCTGAATCATAGTTCCCCAAAAATATGTTATGGGCAAAAAGTGTCCACATGGACGAATTTCAGTCCACCCAAACACATATTTATTTTTCAGATAAATCGTTTCACACAAACCAAGTTTATTTTACAGTGCACAAGTCTGAACATTGGTTTTGATTTATTTCAATTTTTGGATTCTAGAGAGGATTGATTAGCTTTAATCAACATAGCCCTGCAGTGATGGAATTTTTCTTTACCAATATTTTGGGGAAACGGAGTAAAGGTTTTTTTAGGGTTACAGAACTTGCTTTGACCCTTTATCTGTCAGTTTACATTTAGCAGGAGGGTGGAAGAGAGTTCCTATTGTAAATTGATGGGTTGTAACAAGTTTGCTATGATGTGAATGATATCTTTATATTTAGTATTATTTAATGAACAAAGTCATCCGTAAGATGCATTCTTATGCGTCTCCTATCATATATTTATATTATCTGACTGCTGTTCCCATAGTCTTCATGTGGGTGGGTAATTAAAATTAGCATCACCCACCCATTAGAGTGTTGCAAGTGTCGCCACCAGTTAGTTTTTTTATGTACTCAATCTTTATATTTTACAATGTTACAAAGTAAGCATTGTAGCTTTATTTAGAAAAACATATTCCTGGAATTAAAATATTTAATATACACTACATTATTATAGCAATACAGAACTTCAGATACATACACTAGGGGCAGCCGGTAACTTTCTGTCGCTACTGGGAAAATGTTGCACTTGGTAAACAGCTCACACTTGCTACTTGTAGTGACTGTTACAATGTAGCGGCAAGGTAATGAACAATACCTATGTTTTTTATTTTTATTTTTTTTAAATATTACAGAACGTTAAGTTTCTTCCCACCCATAAAAATGTTTTCTTAATAAAAGATTCAAAATAGGCAAATTGGGGAAAAAAAACTCCTCTTGGGTCAAACATGAGCCATATTTGGTCTAGGTTATTTAAGTTAGTGTATTACCCACCCACAGTTCACTGCTTAGTAAATAAACCTAAAGGAGAATTACTTATAAAACATTTTTTATATAGAGCTGACTAATCTGTCTTTGAATAAAAAAATAAAAAATAAATAACCTGTCTAAAAACTATTCTGAAAGAAAATCACCAGGTAGATTAATTGGAGTTGTTCTGTAAATGTGAGTACTGTATATAAAAGTACATTTTGTGACCTGTTTTTGTAGCGCTTAAAGCTTTCTTCAAGAGTAAAGATAGTTTTTTCTACAAATTGAGTCTATCTGGTAAGTCTAGAAGATGATGATAGGGGAAGTTGACGTCCACTGCTGGGGGTCTGTTCCAAATATAGAAAAAAATGTATGAAAAACATATAACACACAGAAGAGCTGAAGAGACAGGTTAGATAGAGGATTGTGTAGCCTTCAGCAACAAATAAGCAAGGGTATTGCAAGATATTGCAAGAAACCGAGGTGGAGAAGTCAGACTAGGAATAAAGTGAAATACAAGGAGAACGTGGAGGTTATCAGAAGGACAGAATGACTATATAGGCTAGTGGTGATAAATTCAGTGGTAACATATACATTTATATATACTCCAAAACAGTTTGTTTAACCATTTTATCATACCATTTGATAAATATAGTAATTTTTGGAAATATCATGAACAGAAACAACAGCTTAATTCAACCACATTTTTATTTCTTGCTCAGCTTTTAAAATAATTACATATAAGCCAAACTAACCCAATTCCTACTGGAGATAAAAGATACATCTGACCACTCAGTAGCTAAGAGGAACGTTGTTTTGAGAATCCTTTGACAAGCGGTTGTGAGTATAATGTGCATCAATACTAGCTATGGGTTGTTCTTTTTATTATACAGTCATTTTAAAACTATTTGGTTCAAAAGCTGGAGACTTGTTTGCCTCGGTGGAGTTAAGTTGCATTCATCATGGTCAAAACCTGCATGTTTAATTAGTTCCATGGCAACGACGATATCAACTGTTAACCAAGTATCTTCTAAATACCCATTGTCCTGTTATGAGAAAAAACATCAACCCACTTTCTATAACTGAAGAACAGTGACTTAGTTTGGAGGAATACTCTTACAAATCCTGAATATGTAGTTAGCAGGCCTCTCGTGCTGTCTATGTAATTACTACCTAAATCTCTGGTCTAGAGAATCAAAATTACATAACATCTAGCTTATTGACACATTGATTGCTGGCTTCGTAACACCATATAGCTTGTTGAAATCTCGATTGCTAACTTTGGCTATTGGACAGTTAGACTTACAAATGACCAGGTCAACACTTGCAGAGAATTTAAGAATTCTCTCAATTCAGTTCAAGCACATTTCTGTGAATATAAGCATGTCAACGAACTCACTCAGATTATCTTCATCATCGACGCTGCTCGCTCCTGGATTTATATACTTGAAGGGGACGATCAGCGTTGAGAGCATGCTAATTTTTTCTGAAAGAAAAAGAAAAACATATTTTTAAATTAAATCTTTATCTCAAACCACTGTTTTGATGGTCTACGGCTAGGCAAAGTGGCAAATTACTACTCTCATCTCGTGATGCTAATCCACCCTTCTTGGTTCTTTCAGGATTATTGTAGCACAAGAGCATTGCGGGACTGGCAGAACAGCCATATGTGTTTTACCCAACTCTAATTGTCTCCTAATGGGCAATTATGTTAATCGTATATTTCTTGCATGCCCTGCACAGATATCTTAGGTACTATGCAAAGTCGTTTTAAGCACACATTGTATACATATCGAGGGCACATTATTAAAATACCTTTTTACCATATGTAGTTGATAAAAAACATAACTGCAGCATTTTCTTCTTAAATACATTAGCTGAGCGGTGCATAAAGAATATATTTTAGTGATACTGGTTCTTTCAATCTGCTGCCCAAATGACTTAATGATGCAGAAAAAGAAGTTCTTTGCCCAGGGAGTGCATTTGAGTGCTACAAGGAGAGATAAATTTAGGACACTTCAGTCATACAGAGGATTGGTTAAGGTCAAATAATGAATAATGAAGCTTCATGCTAGGAACTTTGTCACCGGCACAGCTCTGACTCCAATCCCATAAACTGCTATTTTGCAATGGAATTGATTCTAACATGGCTACCTGATTCACAATACCTAGAGGTATAGTGAATTGCAGAGTCACAAAGGATTGGGTGGAAAAAGATGTTTTCGGTTTTCCCCACCATTTCCACACTTTTTGGTTTATTCGCTAAGTATTTTTTTGCACTTGATTGTATCACTTGGTCACTTTGTTAATACACTATATAGTGTATAAAGTTTTCAAAAGTTTTTGTATGAGTATATGCACATCAATGTATGCACAAATCCCTTAAAGGCACAGCGCACTTTTTTCTTTTCTATTAGTGTACAGAGTGTTTTCTTGAGCTATTTTACACTTAACTAGTGCTGCTTGCCTTTTATATTTTTGTAATTATTCACTAGCGTCTTCAATTAATTGATATTTTTTGCACATAATACAGAGAACATACAAACAAAAGATAATCATAGATTGTATTTTTTGCCAGGATTTCTTTTCTTTAGGTGTGGAATTTTTGAACTCCCTACCAGTGTTAATTTTGGCAGCAAATTTCAATTTAGTTTTAGTCATAGTCTTTTGACTAAAAAGCCATTTTAGTTTTAGTCGTATTTTAGTCGTCTGAAATGTTTTAGTTTTAGTCTAGTTGTAGTCGACTAAATCTCAAAAATTGTAGTCGACTAAAATTTGACTAAAATTGTTAATCGACAAAATTAACATTGCTCCCTACCACCTCCCGTTTGTTTTAGTCAAACTAATATTTTAGTAACAGTCTTAGAGTTTAAGTGTTAGAGATAAGGTGGATATTTTGCTTCTTTGAACTGTGTGATAATAAAGATGTAAGAGGCCCAGTGATAACCGGAATAATGCACACCTTAATCTCTTGTTGCCTCACATAATCTAGGAGAGGGATAGGAAACCTTCAGCACTCCAGAAGTTGTGAGCTACATCTTCATGATGCTCTTACAGACACTATGTTGGTAAAGCATCATGGGAGATGTACTTCACAGCATCTGGAGTGCCAAAGGTTGCCTACCCTTGATCTAGGATATGAAGGTAGAGATAAGAGGTCCCGTGACTACAGATATATTTACTCCTCTCACTTGGTGCTGCATTAAACAGTTACTCCATGCACCGTGACCACTTCAGCAGTTTGAAGTGGTTATGGTGTGGAGTCTGCATGTTCTATGCTCCTCTACCAAAACACTGCATAAATAGAGTTTAACCCCTTAACTGTTGGAGGTCTAACTCTACCTCCGGCAGCAATTTTGCGGGTTTGGTACAGGGATTGCAAGGAAGGGAATGCAGACTGCCCAGAGTAAGGGGTTGGATTAATAGTGAAACATATGTTTAATTTAGGGGACAGATGAAACAGGGATTTAGGGATGGTAATGACAAGAAGGAGTGAAGGAACAACTAGCTATTTCCCTCCCACCCACCCTGTTTTGTTTAATGATGATTGCAGATGGTTTGTGTTCTTGCGTCTTGCTGTTTCTGTTCTTTGTTTTGTCACAGCGAGCGGGATACCTGGCCAGCACGTTTGAAGACAAGTGCCAATTTGGATTGGGGAGTCGCAGCCTGCTTGGGCTGAAGGTGGAAGGCAGGCTGTTTGGGACTCGGGAAAAGAAGGGTATATCTGTCTGGTGGGATAACCACCCCCAAAAGTTGACAGTTGGAAGTTCAAGGCTGGTTTTGGAATTTTAATAAAGCTGTGGCCTTTGCCCTTATCTATTATACATGTGTTGTGTGTTTATTGGGCGACGGGAAGGGTAATAAAATGGGTCAGCAGTCATGGCTTTGTCACAGCCAGCAGGCAAGGAGGTGCTCAGCAGGGTCCAGGTAAGAGGGCAAACTATTGTAGAATGGCTTACCTCATTACTGAGGGTAATCCTACTATTAATACTACTACAGAGAGCTGCAGGGATTATGACACTTGCAGAAACCCTTTAGAAGCAGTGGTGAAGAAATATCAGGTGAAATTGCACATGCAACACATGGAGCAGGCTAGAGGGCTGTTAAATTGTGCATTGTTCTCCCATTCTCTTACTACCCGGCAACATTCCAGAAAACAGCGCAATTTGGTTATAAATATGTTGTTCTATTCTGCTATTTTATTATTTTACTCTACTAAATAAACAAATATATATATTTTTTTAATATATATATATATATATATATATATATATATATATATATATATATATACATATATATATATATTAAAAATAATCAGCATGACTTATTATAAGCTGTTCAATTGCCCATTAAACTATTGACCAGCAAATGTCTGCGTTTATACATAGGACATATTTTCACTTCCTTCCAATTAATTGATTGGAAAGTTTACAAATATTTATTTTAGATCATATATTGTTTAACTGCACAAGGACATCACAGCCACTGTATTATTTAAAAACAAAACATATATAACGGAATTCTAATGTCACTTTTATAATTCAGGAATAAAAAAATCTTGTAGAACATTATACACAACACGACTAATCTGGGAAAACTTTGAGTATAAATGAAAGAGCATCGCAAGCTTGCTCTTGAGTTCTGGGATTTGAAAACAGAAACTTTATTGTTCAAACCATTTGTCAAGTTTTATTAACAAAACCAATAAAAACTGACAATAAATAGATATAACACACATTAAATACCTGGAAAGCATAAATGTAATAGCTTTTAAATTAGGTGCTACAATGTGCCCTCAAATCGAAATCTTACAATGCATTATTATCATCACAGATTACTAAGTGATTTATATTTGACTTCCAAGAAACAAGGCTGAAGGGAATTGTTTTCAGAAGCCATATATATATTGGTGTATTATGAGAGAGGACCATTTTCCTGCAGCAAGTGATTTTCTGCATGTCTGCAGGGGTGACATGATAGATAATGTGCAATCGTCTACTAACAAGCAGCCTTCTACGAATTCATTATACCAGATTTATGGCTCTATTACTGAGCTTCATTTGTGTACCAATAAATACGTTGTCAGGGAATTTCAGTGAAAGGGGTAACACGTGATCTAATCCACACATTCCAGTAAGATTTTGTTTTTGTAAAAAGCACCAAGCACCATAACCACTACAGTTGGCTGAAATGGCTATAGTACAAGGATTGCCCTGGTGCCATTCCCAGTCCCTTTGGTTGCAAGGAATCAAACTGTTTTAAAATGGCTTGACTTCGTACCAGAGTTCCACAAGGTGCCGCTCCCAGCATCCAGTACTTCAAACAGAGTACTCAAAGCTCTCTATCTGAGCTAAGCCAGTCAGTGCAGGGCTTAGATCATCATCTCTCCATATGAAGTAGAAGGCTGGGAACGAGAACTACCGGAACCCAGGAAAAAAGGCAAACCATTCCAAAATGAAGGAATAGAAAGGTACAAGGCCCCTGCTAACACAATAAACATAACCATTATGGTAATGGTGCTTGGAGTGTTCCTCAATCAAAAATTATAATTTTTTTTAAATAGTTAAAAATATTAAAATAAATATATAAAAAAAAATGAGAGTAAATTTCATCATCCACTCTTTCAGGAAAATTGGATTCACAAAATAAAGATATTTCTTTTACTCGAAAAGAAGTGCAATTATGTTTTATTTAAAAGGGGTGAAGTTGGGCATTGGGCATCTAAAAGAATTTAGGGGCATTAAAAGGAAGAGGCTAAATTAGTTGTGCCTGATCGCTGCCTTTTGGGTTTTGGTGGAGTTACTATGGCTATAAATTAGAAATTTCATGAATGCAAAATGTAAACTCTAAGTGGTGGTCAGTACCAGTGGAGTCAGATTGAGTGTAAATGCAGTGGGGGTCACAGAAACCTGTTGGAGTTCTGCAGGTGCAAATATCTTTGGGCATGAATGATGCTTAAAGGACCACTATAGGCACCCAGACAACTTCAGCTCAATTAAAACCAGAGGGGTTTTAACCCTGCAGCTGAAAACATAGCAGTTTCAGAGAAATTGTTATGTTTCACTGAGGGTTAATCCAGCCTCCAGTGGCTGTCTCCCTGACAGCCACTCGAGGCCGCTTCTGCGATTCTCACTGTGAAAATCACAGTGAGAAGACGCTGGACGTCCATAGGAAAGCATTGAGTAATGCTTTCCTATGGGTGTTTTGAATGTGCGCGCGGCTCTTGCCGCGCATGCGCATTTGGCGCTGACGCTGGCAGGAGAAGGAGAGGTCACCAGCACTGTGGGAGCCTGGCGCTGGAAAGGTAAGTGGCTTCAGCCCAGCGGGAGGGGGGCCATGAGGGTGGGGGGGGGACCTAATGACCCTATAATGCCAGGAAAACGAGGTCCTTTAACATATTCTTTTTTTTCTTTTTTTTTTTAAGTATAGAAACAGGTCCACGCTAAGCTAATATAAGTGCATAATCTGACATATAATCAGAAAGAACTCAGGAAGAGTGATTTACTAACAATTAATTGTCAGGGATGCACAAGGAAGATTTTGAAGTGTTTAATGTATGCCACAAAGTAAGGTTTATTAGCTGAGAATCCATATTGTGTCCGTACTTTAGGGATTTCTTGTTAGGTGAAAGTGATCTGAGTCACCGGATGGGTGCATATTAATAGTTATAAGCAATTATTCACAGATATCATGAAAAGAAGGATGGCTGATTAATACGATAAAACACTCTGCTGGATGAGAGATTAGCTGCTGTAAAGAACTTGATGAGAATACAAATAGAAGGGAGCCGTATGTCTTATTCCTTAGTAATAACATAATCTGGAGATTTAGTAAAGTGACAAGTTTAATCCAAGTAACACCAGTCTGTTTAATATAGGTTGAGTTTATTGCTAGCTGAAATTGCATGAATAGCTATCACGATTCATGATTGGAAGTTGTGTGATGTAAATGGTGCGATGTGTGAAGTGTAAATTAAGGAAATCATATTTAGACCTAGCATTTTGAAAAGAAGATGATTTAAAGGGAGACTAAAGGCAGACCCTTTCACCCCCTTCACCTAGCACAATGTTTTCCTGTGGTTTCACAGAGTTTAACTCCGTGAAATGAAGCGGTTTTGGTGTACAGATCATGCCCCTGCGGTCTAACTGCTCAATTCATTGCCATTTAGAAGTTAAATAACTTTTTCTTCTGTTTATGCAGCTCTAGTCACACATCACCTGGTTGTGACTGACACAACCTGCATGAACAAAAATGTTTTCTTTTCAATTAGATGTTAACTTACTTTAGACGTTTTTTTATCTCCTGCTCTGTAAATTGAACTTTAATCTCACACAACAGGCTGCCGCAGGGTCTAGAAGGCTATTAACAGAGTAGGAGATAAGAAATTCTAAATTAAACAGACGGTACAATAATTTTTAATTTTAAACAATAGATGGTTCCTTACAGGAAGTGTTTTGGAAGGTTGTGCAAATCACATTCAGGAAGGTGTGAATAGAGCTGCAGAAAGAAAGTGATTACACTCCTAAATAGCAGAGAATTGAGCAGTGAGACTGCAGGGGCATGATCTATACACCAAAACTGCTACATTAAGCTAAAGTTTGGTGACTATAGTGTCTGTTTAGTGTCTCCAGAATCTAGACTAGATATTGTCTCCCCTTAATATGTGCTTCCCGCTTATATAACTTTTATTTTGCATGCCTTTTAGGTTTATGGATAGGGTTAAATTAGGGTTCCTTTGAACTTAGGGCAACATTATAACATAAATAAACATATAAATTCTGGTTTGCCAAAAGTGCTGCAGCTGCAGCAATTAATTCAACTCCAGTCCTGATAGTGATTTGATGGTAGAGTAGCTTGGAAGATAAAACACAGCTTTTGTTTCTCTCTCAGCTTCTCTTATATCATTATTGGGGAAGGCTCAGCTAAATTGGTGGGAGCAGCGAACAACAACTTCTGATTGAGACGTAAAACTAATCTCATGCTGACTGGGCACGTTTGCTCCAATTCTGCCTCTATATAAGCAGCCCCTTATACTGCACAGTATCACTCTACCTGTGCAATTCATAAAATAATATATATGCAATATATAGGCAATACCACTCATCAAATCATTTGTCCATTGTAATAGCTGACAGATCATATAAAATATTCATTTAGATTAGATGATTATTAAGAAGATTATTTTTCTCATATTTAAACATATATACAATCTAAAACTTCTAAAAAAAAAAACTCAGAGCATACGAAAAACACTGAATTAAATAAATAAAACAGACAAAACCACCAACTATTTAGAATTTTTGTTAGGATGCACTATTAATAATTATGTCGGAAATTTATAATTTTGAATGAACAACAATGATTAGGCAGATGGCCATCGAAGATTTGCCAAACTAGAATTAGCTACGTGGTACAGAATCGATTTGCATTTTATATTCTAATTACTATTCACTAGCTTAAAATTCTTTGGAACTGTTGAAAATTAATATATTGCCAGTTTCACAATAGAACTGTGATAATTGCTCATCATAGCTGACACCTAGGAAGAAATATATTCAGTGGGGACGAGGATGTTGTAGATTCCTAAACTCCGTCAAGCTTTTTCTAATGCAAGCAATGTTTTTTTTGTAAAAACTATTCAACATTTTCCCATTCAAGCGGGGTTTAGAGAGATGGCTGGGCCTTGTTCAATGATGACTAACACTGATACTGCCCCTGTTTGTGAAGTGCTTTTCTCATAATATTCAACCAGCCTTTAGCTAAGGTTAGTGCGGCAGATAATTAACAGCTTACTTGAACCGGAAAATAGTGTTTTAATAAAACAATGGCTTTGGTTAGATCATCCCTTTAAGGCATGGTCTTCCTTGCACCAAAATACAAAATAATAAAGAAATAAAGAAAAACGTGCCTGCAATCCCTCTCCAAGGATAAGTTCTCCGTGCAGCTCGATCCTCCTCTCAGGGGACGGGATGTTTCCAAGGGTGGGCTGGGGAAGGACTTGGGTAGCACAGAGAGTGCTCTGCAAGCCAATGACAGATGCCATATATGCATAAGTTTAGCATTAGCCGGCTGAGAACTTCTGCTCAATGCAGGATGACACAACCAGAGGTAGAGTCACACTTAGCACGGGCTATACTCTGTATGTGCAATGTTTATAGTAAACAGCTGCACATATAGACTCCAAGCACTCTTGAGCACTTCAAACCAGTGAAGCAGTCATGGTGCTTGGAGTAACCCTTTAGACTTAGAACACAACTACCCGATGCTGACCAGGAGTGTAACTACCTCAAGTATATCTGACTAGGCTGTTCTGAGACAGCCCTAATATTAAAGGTACCTTTGCATGAAACAAAACAAAAGTCATAACCCCAAACCAAACCCTATTTCTAACCAAAACCTTTTTGTTTTAAATAACCTGTACTAGTAAAGATGCATAACATTGAAGTTTATACTAGTAAGAAATAATTCCATCTTAAAATATTTTTTTTAAATGTGTATCACTAGTTAATGTTATTGAATTAAAATATTACATACACTGTATCCTCTGTGTCCATAATACCTAATGCATACATTTATGTAAATAACCTCTTTTCATTTCCTGTGCCATTGTACCTTACAAGTAACCAGTTCTCCTTGTTCGGAAAAGCCATTTAATCAACCAAGCCATGCGGAGAATGAAGTGTCTGCATTTGTTGATGAATCTTAACATTCTATGAAAGTACGGGGCATCTAAAAAAAACATACTGAGCTTATTTTAGCATTATAAATGATGTGTGACCTTTGCTAGGATAAAAAAAATGCTTCAGACTAAAGAGAACATAGAGCATGCAGAATGAAAAAACAGGAAATGCAAAAATGTATTTTACTAGCCGGTACAGCTCTGAGTTTTACACCCTCTATAACTGTTCCTGCAGGTCTGCTATTAAGGCTGTCTGGACTACAGAGGACATGGGCCAAGACACTAAATCTTAAAAAGGCACATTATAAGTGCTGAAAACAGGCGCCCCCTATACAACATGTGCCGTAGCAGGTGCCTACTGTGTCTCATGGGAAGTCCGGCGCCGGTGACAATCTTGGGAAATTCAAGAGTCTCCTGCAATATGTGGGTCATCTGCTAATTCTGCATTTCGGGGGTTGTAGAGACATTTGGAAACCTCACAACCCTCAGTCTGTTTTATTCTGTATCTGTCTCTTCTATGGGGCATTATTTTTCCATAACACACGCCTCACCATTATACATCCTCTCCCTCGATTGGAAAATTCAATAAAAAGCACATTACGATATTAGCTTCAAATGCTAAATTGCTACATTACCAATGTTAAAATAAAAAGAAAATTATATTTAATAAACTGCTACAAAAGCATCTTGTTTGATTTATTTTTCTTCCATTGATCTGTTACATTATGTGGTCTTGTTGAAAGAAATATGCTAGAATTTTATTACATCTTTTAACAATATAAATTTATAATGACAGCGCTTAGCAGCTGTAGTTCATACTTACAACATAATGGACCACTAAGCTCCCTTTCAAATAAAAAGGCTATATTCCAAAATGAAAAACCCATTACATTGTGAAATATTAGGTTTTTTTTAAACTTAGTTCCAAAAAACAGCAAAGTAAGTAATAGTGTAGAAGGTGTCGACTAGACATTGTATAAGAAAAAGCCTGTACGTTATGTGTATTACTTTCTATTAAGGCTTACTAAAAATCAATTCAAAATCTAGTTGAGCCTAGTCAAATTAGATCAAAAAGTGTTTAATTTAGTTTGAACAATATTCTATTTCTCCTGACGCCTAGACCAGAGAAAATAAAAAAAATACAATACTTTAAATTATTATAGCTTTATGTTCTAGCTTTGTAAGGATAACGCCATAAAAATGAATTTTCTGAGCGATCTGCTTCTATTCTGTATAGAAAACACAGATTACAAAAGAATTTGATTTTATGAGACTGTTTTCGAGCTCACAGAAATGAGTGCTGTATAATCCCATTCAATCCAGTTTTTATTCTGCCTGTTCTAACTTATATATCTTTGAAAACTGAAAATAAAAATCAGTATTCCCTCCCGGAGCTGCACAAATTCTATTTACAGCACATTTATTGTTTTGCAATCTGGTCAGTGGATTTCTCTACAGCCTGACTTGTTATAATACAATTGTTTGGATGCTACCTTTACTTAAAGAGAAAATGAAGTTCTGCGTGTGTATTGCGTTTGGCCTGCATGGGGAGCAGGGATCGTCGTCTGAATGGTTTACACAAATCAAAGTCTGATTTTTTTGTTTGATTTTTGGTTTTCATCACGAACAAGGACTGTGGAGTGTGTTATGATGTTTAAATTTATAACTCCCTCAGGATATTTTAAACACTTTGCTACAAATCCAGTGTAGCTGCTTTTATTTCTTGGTGTCCGTAATCAGGGGCATACTCTTTCATGTTCATGTCATGGTAGCCCGTTAGACTGGTCTAGACTAAGTATTATATTGATGTAATATTCAACACATTGCTTTTGGAGTCATGCTACCACTGAAGACATCTTGATAATGCGATCTTGCCAATTTAAATGTATCAAGCCCTGGATAGAGGCAGATATACTACCTTAAGGAGATATACAGAGCACAGAGCTACAGTTCTACCAGCAGCACACATCGCTCTACTCTCAACATTCCATTATCAAGATTGACTTTTTTTTTAGTAATTCACTAGAGCAGTGGTAGACAACCTTGTGCACTCCAGATGTTCTGGACTACACCCCCCTTGATGCTTTGCCAGCAGTATGGCTGGTAAAGCATTATCATAGATGTAGTCCACACCATCTTGATTGCCTTTACCTGCACCTAGCCTGTGTTAGTTATCCTTTTTGTTATCAAACAGTATGTTGTATATACACATTTTAGGCAGTGGGGTGAGTTGGAAACTGACCTGAATCATCTGGCTTAAGGTGGAAGGAGTTCCAACCAACAATAGGGGTGAACTAGTTAAGATATGATTTTTTAAGAGGCCATTGGTGTGGAGAGTGTTGAGGGGACAAAACGGGAAACTGAAAGATGCCTACTAGCAGCTAGTTCCAATGGTATTGCTCCTGCACCTACCTCTCACCCCGCATGAGATCACGATTGGTGCTGCTTTGTATATTCCTTATGATACCAATAACTCTTTTGCATTAGAACAGTGGAATTAGTCACACTGCTTATATAGTCTTCAACCAAAGCATGAGGCACTCCGCTAACGAAATAATTACATAAAATACAGCGCATGCACTGTCTGAGACAGAGACCAACAGCCTGTAGGATTGTTCTTGTGGTCTCTCCTGCTTCTATATTCATAGTATGTGTAGAGAATTGATTGATAGGTGAATGTAGGGATCATATATTTTGTATCGATTTCTAAAAATGTGTAATAAAAGTGCACGTACTATAAGTTCATGTTAAAATCATGGTGACATCAATTACAAAAAAATCCACACCCTAAAATAAATACACAACAAAAAGGTGAATTGCATGCTTTTCATTGTATGTTTTGTATCGATTTACTGCAAAGTGGGGTTTCATTGTCTTATGGACATTTGGGAAAGTGTGCAATAATTGGAGCTTCATGTTAGTTTCCACCATTACTCTTATTTTCTCAAGCAGTTCTCAATAGCAATTGCTGTGGGAAAAGGTATCTCCTTGGGCGTCTCCTGGAATTGTCCATGGACCTCTGTTTTGCACTTATGGACATGTTGAAGATGAGGAGAATCCCCAAGAAGAAAATGGTGGAGCCAACGAGGGTAATGTCTATGTATATCTCCTTTTAGCAGTACAAGTGACATGTTACCTTGGGGAGTCATTGCAAAATATGACATTGCCACTTTGTGCAAATTTATGTGTGCCACACTAGATACAATCAGCATTAAAGGACCACTCTAGGCACCCAGACCACTTCAGCTTAATGAAGTGGTCTGGGTGCCAGGTCCTTCTAGGGTTAACCCACTTTTTCAGAAACATAGCAGTTTCAGAGAAACTGCTATGTTTATGAATGGGTTAAGCCTTCCCCCTATGTCCTCTAGTGGCTGTCTCATTGACAGCCGCTAGAGGCGCTTGCGTGCTTCTCACTGTGATTTTCACAGTGAGAGCACGCCAGCGTCCATAGGAAAGCATTGTAAATGCTTTCCTATGTGACCGGCTGAATGCGCGCGCAGCTCTTGCCGCGCGTGCGCATTCAGCCGACGGGGAGGAGAAGAGGAGGATCGGAGGAGGAGAGCAGGAGGAGATCTCTCCGCCCAGCGCTGAAAAAAGGTAAGTTTTTACCCCTTTCCCCTTTCCAGAGCCGGGCGGGAGGGGGACCCTGAGGGTGGGGGCACCCTCAGGGCACTCTAGTGCCAGGAAAACGAGTATGCTTTCCTGGCACTAGAGTGGTCCTTTAATTAGTGGCAATGTGTCAGAAAGCTAATGCCAAAGCTTGTTCAAATAACATGGCAGCAGGTAAAAGACCTAAGTGATATACATTAAAAATGATTAACTGCACATATCCTGCATAACATTTACTATTACATCACCTGATCCACTTTATGCTCCCCCCAAGAAAAGAGATGGGATGTGAAAAGATGGATTAGGATTTTGAGAGAGGTATATGTTGCGTCCTTCAGATTCCTCTGCCTCCTCCTCTGGCTCAAGTTCAATGTGTAAGCCTTGGATTTGATGCTTAGTATCAGCTACCTCAGACTATCAATGGATTTCCAACGATACAAACACAATAGAAAGGTATGAGTGCTGTCTAGAGCATTTTTGGATAAGCGGTTTTGATTGATATTAAGTTGTTATGGTGCCTGGTGTGTTCCTTTAAGATAAAAATATAACGTAAACGTGTTTCTAACTAATATTTTTACATGTGTTGTAAACCAATACTGGCAATATGAATTCTTGCTTACAAATGTGTAGATTTTTATGTGACAGGTTAAACAATAACTAGAGGAAAAATAACATATTTAGCTTTTAAAATAAATATTTGTTTTAGTGTGGGATAAAAAACAAACAAAAAAAACACTATATTTTTCCCAAGCACAGTTGCTTAAAAGGTTTTTTGTTTTTTTTTGCACATCTCTATGTTCTACACTGCACAATTTAAACTCTGATGCCATTGCGTCCGAGTTCTAAGAACAGAACTATAATTTGATATATATTTTTATAGAGTGCTTCTTTGTCTGTCTTGCCTACTGGAAAAAAAGTTAATAAAAAAAAGTGTTCTAGTGCAATATCTGACATTCATTTGAAAGAACAGAGGTTTAAATGTGTTTTGGGTTTTTTTTTTGGTACTTAAAAGGAATATTCCAGAGAAGAATTTCCCTTGTTTTTTACATGTTGGATAGATAATTAGAAGAAATATGCACTGCTGTTTTTTCAATAGGAGATATATTTCTGGCGCTCAAACGCCACCCCATTTGGAATAGTTTTGTTCCCACGCTCAGGAGGTCAAACAGTTGTTTAGTGTAACAATGTACTGCTTGCGTATTCCATCTACCTCCCTTACATGCAGGAGTTGTGCTGTAAGTGAATGTGTACCTGTACAACGCAGTTCCTTTCCTGGCTTCTAGCATTGTGCGCTGAACCGGGGCGGACATAAAGCTTAGTGCATGCGCAGTCAGCACAGCTCCTAATGGTTTAGATAGTTACTTGCATGAAATGAGCAGGCAGAGTTTGCTCTTGTTATATAAATACTTGGACAGCTGAATTGGGAAGTGATGTCTGCCATAAAGCAAAATATATTTGTTGACAAAGCTTAAAGGAAGTACCTGGAGACCATAACAACTTAAATTTCAATTCAGTTATGTGTCAGAAGGTATGACCTTAAGGGTTTCGAAAATAACTTAACCCCAAAACTGCAAAGACAGCACTCAACCACACTGTCTCTCTGATTACGGCGATGGTCCAGCGTAAGAGCGTTCCTCTCCCAGTCTGTTGGCGGTACCCAGTCCAAGGCCTCGGCATTAAACCTTGGACCATCCATGGAAGGAGAGGGATAGAGCATATGGACGCTGTCTTCGCAATTTTGGGTTTAAACCATTCATTTAAAAAGGTTAACCCCCTTAAGGAAAGAAGGTGTCTCCTGGCATTATAAAACTCTTCAAAAAGTGACATTTTATGGTGCTGAAGTATTCCTTATGCAAAGGATAAAACGTTATTACTTTTTATTACATTAATTGTAGTAATGGGTACAGAGATCCATGGGAGGTTTGGTGGGATATCTCCTATAGTGAATGGTGTGTATCACAGAAACACAATGCCCCATCTTTATTATTTGAGTATTCTGCTTACAGTCACCAGAACTGTGACTGTCCTCTCTCTACTCTTTAAATTAAACAGAAAAATATGACTTCTGGATTTCCTTGTATTTTTTTTAGCATGTCAAAACTCTTGGTTTTTTTTTTGTTTTTTTAGAAAAGGTATGGAGATGCTTTAAAATTGCAATGTTATTTTATCTCCCCTGTGAATAAATATAATTATATGTAATTAATGTTGCTTGTAGCATCTTTCTTCTAAAACGTATGTGTGTTCACTGGGAATATTGTGTATATTCATATTGGTAACATTAACAGGATACGTGTTTTCACTGGGAATATCATGTATATTCATATTCCTGATATTAACCCGGTAAGGACATTATCTGCTTGTCCTACATAAAGTGGGCTTAAACATCTGTAGGGTGGCATGGAACACTCTGTAGATTTGTTGTGAGAAGGGTTAAATTCTTACTCACACAGGAGCCCCAGATATCAATAGGTTCCATTTTTAGTGGCCCTAGACTTTTAGATACACTGTTTGCAGCACTGGAAGTAGCTCTTTAACCCCTTAAGGAACAAACTTCTGGAATAAAAGGGAATCATGACATGTCACACATGTCATGTGTCCTTAAAGGGTTAAAAAGGCATTTAAATCCCTACTTAGAGGTTGCGGTGTGAGCAGGGTTAAATCACTGTTCTGAGAAATGTTAGATAACTTACTAATAATAATAATTTATACAACTAAAAGATAATTTAGAACAAGAGAGATATATTTAATTTACACGGACTGATATACTGGGAGTATTATTGCTGTGGAGCTCTGTTATACATTATATGTAATACCTTCAAGAAAAAAATGCTGTCAATTCGTAACATCATGCATGCTAATATAAACATGGCCACTAAATATTGCATAATGTGAATGTCGCTTCTCGTTAGCACTTGTCATGATGCTGAGCTCACAGACAAGTTGCTGGGTAATTTAGCATACTGATTTAAAGTTGGCCCTGTGATTCTTTCCCTCACATTTGCCAAAACCTTGGCATGAATATATACCTCCCAACAGTCCAGAGCTTGTCAGGACAGTCCTGAATTTGTCTCTTGTCCAGTTATCCCAGGTTTGTTCCTTGATGTTCCACATTAGACATTCTTTCTGCACACTTTGCCCATGGGCTCAGTGCCCTCAATGTGGGCAAAGTGTTTTAACAGCAGTGGCCATTCAGTCTGATGTGCATTCACCTTTTGTCAGGTAGGCCTGGCTCATTGGGCATCACCTGTGATGTACATTGCATCACTGGCATGCACCTATCAGCAAGCCCCTGTCTACCATCACTGTACTCTATCTTCTAAAGTTGTACGGTATGGGAATAATTAATCTACTATTGTGTACCTTCTACTTCCTTCCACCTGCACTCCTCCAAACTCATCACCAGCATGTAGCTCATCTTACCAACAATAGGAGGTGTGGATGGCGGGCAAAAGAATGGGCAAAATAATGGGCCACATGGAGCAACAAGAAAAGTTATCATGCCATAAAATAGGAGGCATCTTAACTGACTGACACTGAGGTCTGCCCATGATCAGTGTGCTTCTGTAGCTTCAAGTCCTGAAAATGACTCTGTACAGCACAAGCAGGCCTAGTGATACATATTGCTCACGCAGAGCTGATTAGCAACATATTTTTCTTGGTGTTCCCAGATGTCTGGGATGGCAGGGCAGGACCTTGGATTTGGGATGGTCCTATTGGATCTTGGAGTTATGAACACATTGCTTTCAGAGATTTTATCAATTTACTTCTTTTGTTTTAAATTAAAAGAACACTCTAGGTACTTTACATCTTATTGAAGTTGCTATAGTGCCTGCAGTCCTGCAACCCACCCTCCCCCAAATCCTACCCAAATCCCTTTAATTCACTAATGACAAGGCTTGGAAGCACAGCTTCAGGCCACACCTCCAAGCACTCCAACCTTACTTCCCGGCTCTCATACCATAACATACAGTGACATCATATGCCGTAACAGTGCCATCACAATTCAATACAATGGAGGAATCCATTCTATGGAGGATATTTAGATTTCTGTTTTTTACAGGGCAGGGGTCCTTACTAATAAGGGGCATCAGGGCTGTACCATTAGGAATAAAGATGTGCATTTCTAACACTACAGTGTTCCTTCAATAAGCAATGAATGCATTGCTTTGCAAAGCATGTATCCACTGTGAATGTCTCGTTCAGAACATGAAAATGATATCCTATTTATTCTGTTTTCAGGTACAGTAGTGAAATCTTTTTTTAGTTTTTTTTTGGCAGGTTTGAGCTGTAATTGATTTAAAATTCTGTGATCATAACACAATCTTTTAAAAGCTTCTACCTAGCAATGTTTACTGATGGGTAGAGGTGTGTCTTCAACTGAAGGTGAAATCACAAACTTCTATTTTCCCTCAAAATATTGAAATTAGAAGCAGCAACCCATAATTCAACCAGAGGTGACTGATGGGATTCACAAACAAGTTACACAGTCAAAAGACAGGCAGGGCATAGCACGTTTTATATCACCATATTTAACATGAAACTCAACATGAAAACAACAAAGTATTCATTGGTGGGAAATGCAATTTTTCCTTTAACTCTTATAATTATTATTAATCTTAGTTTCATGTGACCCATAGACACATATATTATTATTAGTAAAATGTCAATACACTATGCGTAGTTAAGGTACAGTGCACGTAGGCTTTTCTTTCCCTCTACAAATATATTTACCAGCTAAAATAAATTACAAGATTTTTTTTATCATACAGAGAAGCCATCAGGTTAATAAAGCCAGATGCTTTATGATAACAGGCGCATCATTTAAAAAAAATCGATCAAAGAGTATTTTTACTCGTTTCAAAGTACACATAAAGCAATCATTAAAAATAAGACAAGACCAAGCACACATTTGCATTAGAGTGAATGTACGTATAGATAGTGTGCATAAAAACAGGCTTACTGCTATCACTGTGGATCTTTATACCCTTCAAAAATAATTTCTGTATGTATACAGCACCAGCATAGACGCGAGGCAGACACAGGCGTGAGGATGCCCAGAACCAAACCACCCAACTGTCCAGATGCTGGTCAGTATTAATTTAATTGACTAACAATTTTCATTAAAAAAAACACTTGGCGGTAAGACGCATGTGGGCAGGAAGAGAGGACATGAGACACATGGGGGACTTGGGGATTGAGACTCATGGGGCACTCGAACACATGGCGGTGCTGTGGAAAGAAGACATTTGGGGCCTGAGAGAATAAGACACATGGAAGGATGGGGGTGGAGGGGGGGATATGAGCACATGCATGGACTGGGAGGGGGATGAGCACATAGAGGAACCGGGGGGAATGAGCACATTGAGGGGCTTGGGGAGAGTATTTGAGACACATGGGATTTGGGTGAAGGAGACATGTGAGGGAGATGAGATGCATGGAGGGGCTGGGGACACATACAAAGCACCATAGAGGGACTGGGGGAGAAAGGAACATGGTGCTGGGGAAGAGATGCTCACATGGGTCTGTGGAGAGAAAAAGACACAGAGGGACTAGGGACATACAAAGAGACACATAGGGGCTGGGGAAGGGGCAGAAGAGACAGATAGAGGTTTTTACTAAACCCATTGGATTTTAAACGTGTCGGCTAAAATCTACTGGAGATTTAGTCGGCTAAAACAATTCAGATGACAAAAATACAACTAAAACTAAAATAGCTTTTTAGTCATTAGACTATGACTAAAACTAAATTGAAATTTGCCGTCAAAATTAACACCGATGCTGGTGGGACAGTCCTGATTTTGGGATTCTGTAACACTGTACCCCAATCAGCAAAGAGGGAGAGGCATCATTAGATGTGCTTGCATTTATAAAGCTCTATTAGGGCATTTAGACCATGCTCGCACCACAAGAACATCACCATTTACAGAAGGACCCTATCATTTAAGGTGGGCCTGCCCAATCATCACAAACCACTCTTGGATTGTCCACCTCTATCCAAAATCCCATATCCCCAGCAATGGAAGGTATACGAGATATTATGGTGAAACTCAAAAAACATCTATATAAGCTGTGAATCTTGATTCTATTCTGATTTATGTGCATATGGTAAAAACATATTTCCAATATTTTCAAACTATATTGTATTGGAATACAGATCCTATGACTGCAATGCATAGCTAGATGGGCAGTAGAACACATTGTGTGTCTAAGGACATTCAAAAACTGTTTTCCTATTTTATTTTATCAAGGTAATTGATATTATAAGTGGATTTTCTACCCATTAGGATTAAGATTAGGTATCATAAATTTAACTGGACCTATAGAAGACTCAGCTTTGTAATCACTAAATCTCTATAATTCATATTTACAGTGGGCACATCATTTGATCACAGTGGCGGATCCAGAAGCTAATCTCGGGAGGGGCACTGGCAGATTATTTTAAGAAACAATCCAGGCACAATAACCACTACAGCTCTCTGTAGTGGTTTTGGTGCCAGGAGTTACTGTGGCGCCCTCCCAGAGTAAGTAGTCAAACTGTTTAAAAAAATGTTTGATAACTTACCCATGTCTGCCGGGATAGGGGTTGTAGTGTGTATGTGTGTGAGGGGTGCAGTGTGTGTGAGGGTCGCAGTATGTGTATGAAGGGGTAGTGCGTGTGTGAGAGGGGTGCAGTGTATGTATGGGGTAGCAATATGTATATTGGGAGCAGTGTGTTTGTGTGTAAATGGTGCAGTGTGTGTATTGGGAGCAGTGTGTTTGTGTGTGTGTGGCGCAGTGTGTTTTTGTGTGAGGGGTGCTGTGTGTGTGTATGGGGGGCAGTGAGTGTATTGGGGGCTATGTGTAAGGGGGGCTGTGTGTGTGTGTAAGGGGGGGTATGTATGTAAGGGGGGCTGTGTGTGTAAGGGGGGGCTGTGTGTGTAAGAGGGGGGCTGTGTATGTAAGGGGGGCTGTGTGTGTAAGAGGGGGGCTGTGTGTGTAAGAGGGGGGCTGTGTATGTAAGGGGGGGAACTGTGTGTGTAAGGGGGGGCTGCGTGTGTAAGGGGGGGCTGTGTGTGTAAGGGGGGCTGTGTGTGTAAGGGGGGCTGTGTATGTAAGAGGGGGGCTGTGTATGTAAGGGGGGGTGTGTGTAAGGGGGACTGTGTATGTAAGGGGGGCTGTGTGTGTAAGGGGGACTGTGTATGTAAGGGGGGCTGTGTGTTTAGGGGGCTGTGTATGTAAGGGGGCTGTGTGTTTAAGGGGGGGCTGTGTATGTAAGGGGGGGACTGTGTATGTAAGGGGGGGCTGTGTATGTAAGGGGGGGACTGTGTATGCAAGGGGGGCTGTGTATGTAGGGGGGGACTGTGTATGTAGGGGGGGCTGTGTATGTAGGGGGGCTGTGTAGGTAAGGGGGGGCTGTGTATGTAAAGGGGGGGCTGTGTATGTAAAGGGGGGCTATGTATGTAAGGGGGGCTGTGTAGGTAAGGGGGGACTGTGTATGTAAGGGGGGGCTGTGTATGTAAGGGGGGGCTGTGTATGTAAGTGGGGGGCTGTGTAGGTAAGGGGGGGCTGTGTATGTAAGAGGGGCGCTGTGTAGGTAAGGGAAGACTGTGTATGTAAGGGGGGGCTGTGTATGTAAGAGGGGGGCTGTGTAGGTAAGGGGGGGCTGTGTAGGTAAGGGGGGACTGTGTATGTAAGGGGGGCTGTGTATGTAAGGGGGCTGTGTATGTAATGGGGGGCTGTGTATGTAAGAGGGGGGGCTGTGTAGGTAAGAGGGGACTGTGTATGTAAGGGGGGCTGTGTATGTAAGGGGGGGCTGTGTATGTAAGAGGGGGGATGTGTAGGTAAGAGGGGACTGTGTATGTAAGGGGGGGCTGTGTATGTAAGGGGGGCTGTGTATGTAAGAGGGGGGGGCTGTGTATGTAAGGGGGAACTGTGTATGTAAGGGGGGGGCTGTGTATGTAAGGGGGGGGCTGTGTAGGTAAGAGGGGACTGTGTATGTAAGGGGGGGGCTGTGTATGTAAGGGGGGCTGTGTATGTAAGGGGGGACTGTGTATGTAAGGGGGGGCTGTGTAGGCAAGGGGGGCTGTGTGGTGCAGTGTGTGAGGGGATAGGGGGGCAGATAAAAGATAATTTTTTTTGTTTTAATTATTAAATAATAATTAAATAAATAAAGCTAATGTCCCCCCTCCCTTCTTACCTTTGCTGAGGGAGGGGGAGACATTGCTTTCTCTTCCAGTCCCTGGTGGTTCTAGTGGGGGAGTGAACTCTAACCTGCAGCTCAGGCTAGAGTTCACTCTCGCGAGAACGGAGCGTTGCCATAGTAACGCTACGTGCTTGCGAGAGGAGAACCCGGCGGAGCTGCAGGTAAGAGCTCCCCTTGGTTCTCTCTCTCACTCCCTCCCCTGCCGGCCGCCCAGCAATCTGCCTGTGTGGGCCGGGGAGGGAGATCACTGATCTCCCCTCCGGTCCGTGCAGGCAATCAGCAGGGCTGGTGCTTGGATAGCACCAGCCCTGCATGGGCCGGCAGGGGAGAGCCTCAGGCAGCAATATTTTCTCGGGGGGGGGGCAATTGCCCCGTTGCGCCCCCCCCCCCCTGGATCCGCCAATGTTTGATCATCCTTTAAAATATAATTATTTGTAGCTTTATAAGTGCTGACGTTCACTTTTTTTTATGGAGGGGCTGTGTGTCTTAAATGTGCACAAAAATCAATATAATATAAATATATATTATTATATTATGTATATATTTCGCAATACACTGTTTGGCCTAGTTGCACGCCTTTTTTTTTCCTTTACTTTGGTTCCCAAATCAGTTTTTCATTAACACAATTCTGGAGAGCCAAACCATCCTTTGGTTGAAATTCGGGCTTTCTGAAAAATGTTCTGTTTTTGGGAAAAATGGTTTGGATACCATGCACAGGTATAGTGTTTTTGGGGGGAACTTTTACAATCACACTTTATTTAAAGGGGATCTAACAAGTTCTGAATTGCTGTACAATGGAGACTACATATAAGTAGCCATGCACTGAAACAGTAGAGGGGCTCTCAAATTACAATAATCCCTACACATCATAGTGGTCATAGTGCAAGTAGTAGTCAGATTCCTTCCCTCCAGTTTTTCTTTCAAACCATTCGCCACTCCTGGCACCATAACCAATACAGCCGGTATAGCGCATGGAGTGTTCCTTTAATATGCATTTAAAATAAAAAAGATTATCAAAAGATTAACACAAGTTATAGGTGACAGCAAAGTTTTATCCATTGGAGTAATTACCAGTAAAGTGCCAATTTCCCTCTAAAGATTAATTATTTTAAGATAGATAGACACAGATAGATCATGGATGGATAAACATTTTGCTGCTTCTGATTGATATATATCATCTCTCATAGCGACTGTGACCTTTATTGAATTCTCATTATCTTGCTTCACTAATTTACGATGCCCAGTCTTACTACATATACTGTCTACTGAAGAGATGGTTCCTCCTTTCATCATGCGAGTTTAAATGTTAACTAACTGCTTGTTAGCTTAAAGTATTACACTTGAGATAGTCATT
Source organism: Pelobates fuscus (assembly GCF_036172605.1). NCBI lineage: Eukaryota > Metazoa > Chordata > Amphibia > Anura > Pelobatidae > Pelobates > Pelobates fuscus. The sequence goes on along the minus strand of NC_086320.1, from coordinate 361,300,088 downwards.
AGGTCCTGCATTTCTGAATACACAATGATTCACATCTTTAGATCTGAGTTTTTGAAAGTACTGCTGTCGGGTCCAAAGGGAAGATTTTCTGAACACAGCCCAACATCAAGCAAATGTCATAAAACATCTTTTTTTTTCCCCTCCCGTGTAAAATTCTTACAAGCTGAATATGCTCAGCGCTGTTTGAGATCTTTTTTACAGCACAGACATTCAGTATCACAAGCAACGTTCAATAATTACTGTGATTCAACTAACATACTCAATAAAACAGATTTTAGTTATACGTAGAGTGTAGAGACAGCTATTAAACCTTTCATCAATGAGTATAGAACTTTTAGAGAAAAAAAATATAATAATTATTTTAAAATATCATTTAGTGCACGATATGTCCAAACCAGTGATTTCTTGTAAAAGACTGACCTTTAAGGTCACCTAGAATATTTTAAAATCAAGTTCATTTAGAGACAAGAATGACTTCATCATCATCAATTACTTGGGTAATATGTGATATATTATTAGCGATTATATAGTAACCTATCTCAGGCTTAGAATAAGAGACCAGATGAACAAATTAACATTTAAGAATACACTACTCTTTTTGCGTTCGGTTTCAAACAAATTGCAATTCATCCAAAGTTTGGACGATCGGCGGGCCATAAGAATGATATAACTCTGAAGCGCCCAATGAACAAGCATACTTGTACAATGGAGAAACAGGTTTGTTTGATTTGTGATTTAGAGTTCCGTCGGTGGCACAAAAAAAAAAAAAAGAGATAATTTACGGTTAGGGGACAGACTTTATTCACAGATCAACTGAGAATTAACCAATAAAGGGAAATGGGCACCAATAATTCCACCAATGGCTGTCACTTCTGAAGGCACATGTAGTTATAAGATTTGAATGTAGTTAAATCTTCTCTCAACCATAGTGGCATTATTATTAGTAAATATGCAATTTGCTCTATCTTCACATTGCATAAAAATGAGCAAATTCATTTTTTTTCCTGCTTGTTCATCTTAACAAGTAACAATTAGCAAGTTGTCCATAAACTGCATTCATTTGTATTTCAGATAAAGTATTTCAAGTATCTTTTAGGGAAAAAAACAAAACAATTCATAAAATTCAAAAGATATACCTTACACAGTCCCCGTTAGGCTGTCTACAGCAATTTTGGTTAAATTTAGGGAAGCTCATTGTCTAGATGTTGCTGAACTACAACTCCCATGATTCTCTGGCTATCTATGTAATTCAAAGAATCATGGGAGTTGTAGTTCAGCAACATCTGGGGGGCCGGAGTTTGAGGACCCATGGTCTAGATCAGTGGTAGTCAACCTTTTTCTACCTACCGCCCACTAATGCATCTTTTTGGTTGAAAAAATGTCCATACCGCCCACCAGTTTTCGCGCAAATGCGGAATATTTTTAAGAAAGGAGGGTGTTTTAAAAAAATAAAAATGTACGTACATTTATCTTTGTATTTCTACTTAATGCAGGTTTATAAGGTTTTTAACTTTATAAAGTTTAATGAGAAAACAAAGTAAACTGAAATTACCTTTACTAGTGATTAATGAGATCCTTGAGGTTGATGCTGCGAGACTAAATATTTGATATCTGGTTCGATTTTCGTAAGGAACAAACAAAGGTCTCTTTCAGTGATATTCAGACGACTTCTCTGTTTGCGCATAATATGATTTCTCATTTGTGCGTCAGCTCATCTCCTCTCCCTCCTCAATTCCCCTCCCCACCTTTTTTTCCCCTTTTTTCTATTTTTTAACCTTCTTTATAGCAATGCCCAGTAGGAAGGCTGAGCTAGGTAGCCCACTTACTATAGTCCACTATAACAGACAGGCACACATACAAGACACACATACAAGACACACATACACACACACGACACACACACGACACACATACAGACACACATACAAGACACACACACACACATACAAGACACACACACACATACAAGACACACACACACATACAAGACACACACACACACATGCAAGACACACACACATACAAGACACACACACACACATACATGACACACACACACAAGACACACGTACAGACACATACACACATACAGACACACATACACACATACAGACACACAAGACACACATACATACACACACAAAGACACAGACAGGCACACATACACACACACACACACACACAAGACACATACATACAAACAGACAGGCACACATACAAACAGACACACACACACATACACACATATGACACACACACACACATACAAGACACACACACACACACAAGACACACATAGGACACATACAGACACAGACAGGCACATATACACACATACAGACACACAAGACACACATACATACACACACACACACGAAGACACAGACAGGCACACATACACACACACAAGGCACATACATACAAACAGACAGGCACACATACAAAACACAGACATGCACACACACATGCAGACACACATATAAGACATACATAGACACACACACATGCAGACACACAAGACACACATACAATGACACATACATACAAAGACAAGACACACATATATACAGACAGACACATACACACACACAAGACATACATACAAAGACACATACAGACAGACACACACACAAGACATACAAAGACACACACACACACAAGACATACCTACAAAGACACACACAAACAAACACACATTATATTTAAGTCACCCTCCTGTTTCCTACCTTTAAGGTGCAGGAGGGTGACTTTTCCTGGGGTCCAGTGGTGGCTCAGGTTGATGGGAGTCAGAGTTCCCACTCTGACTCCCTCTGCTTCCTCCCGCGCGGCTCTCAGTTTTAGCTGGGAGGAGTGACCGGGGAATCACTTCCTCCCAGCTCTGTGATGTCATCACAGGGGGCCCGGTCATGCTGTTAAAGCGCCCAGCGCTGACCGGGCCCCCTTACAATCCGCATCCATCGGGTGGCCCTGACAGCATGGGCCACCCGATGGACACTTTGGAAGGCGGCCCCGGCGGTTTACCGCGCGGGCCGGAGCCGCAAATGGTCACAGCGGTACCCAGTCGCATGGGTACCGCCGGCTCGCACCCGCCCGCACTATCAACCTGGAAATCCCTACCGCCCACCTGGAATCCTGAAACGCCCACTAGTGGGCGGTAGGGACCAGGTTGACGAACCATGGTCTAGATGAAGATAAAGATCACACAAATTGATTGTATATTTGTAAAGTTAAGGGTCATTATTAAAATAAAAGACAGATTTAACTTGTTTAGCAAAAGTTCCTTATGAATGAGTATTCAATAAATAGGCTATATTTTCTTACTAACACATTATTAGTAATTGTGTACCCTTAATGATAGCACTTTGTTATTCATGATTTAGTTTAATAAATATATTTTTGAAGTGAAACATGCTGATTTACATTGTCTTTCTTTATTGTTGTTCTTTATATATATATATATATATATATATATATATATATATATATATATATATATATATATATATATATATATGGATATATATGTTAGTATTTGTATCCAATGATGTGTAACTTGAAAAACCGTTAAGAACTACAGCGAACACTAGAACACTGATATGCTTCTCGTTAATGTGTATCAGCCGGGTAGCCACATGTTGATCGACCTTACACTAATGTGTTTAATAAATGCAAACTATGAGCAAAAGGTAATTTTTCCTCTTGTTTCAGCAATGTGATCAGCCACTGTTGCCAGTAAAGAAGAGGGGAATAACTCAAGAATGATATTGCTCCATTTTGGCAGCAACACAAAAACACATCAGCCAACTGGCATGACACAAACATTGATTTTATAAATAACGAACATTTTCTGAGATGTCTCACCTCTTTTGATATCTCGATATAGCAGGTAGTCTTGTTGGATGTCGTTAAAAATCCAAAGTGTTTGTTGAAGTGTTGGATGATTTCAAGCAGGTCGTGCCCCAGACTGTTCATTTATTGTACATGTAAATACAGACAAAATGTTTGTGCTGCATGAAATCCCCCAACTAGTGCATCAGTGATTACAAAATGCACAGATGGGATCCAGAAAGATTTTCATTGCTTGTTCCATGCCATAGAGCTCAACACATCTGGTATGCTATGAGAAGCATCATCCCACTAATTTGTTTGTCAGTATCTATTGAGGAGACTATCTGTCATGCTGTCGCACTTTGGTTGCCCTGAAATATCTAAAGACGAGGCTAGTTACAAATTGCGACTGCTGGTCACGAGGGAATTTCCTGCAAACTACCAGCTGTTCTTAGTAACACAAGCAGAAGTTTCCCTTTATAAGTTGACATTTTAGTGAAATTAGCTTTAATGCTTAAAGAGAAACGGCGCTCATTTTGTGGGCAGTGCACTCTAGTTAACAAAAAGTGAGCTATACTCTCTGCTCTTTTTTTTAATTTAAATTTGTATCAAATGTCTACTGTATCAACACAGTCTGTCATTTTATGTCTTAGGATTCCTTATACACAGATGGAATTATGGGAAGAAGGTTTATGATACATTTTTGCCAGCTTTGGGAACTACGAAGTTGACACAAGAGGTGTGTTATTCCAGGGTGCATGAGTGCCAGGATGATAGGAAGCTCTGCAGTGGCAACATTTATTCATTTCAATTTTTCTATCAGCCTTTATATCAATGTAGAGGGCTAGAGAATATATGTTTTCCTGATCCTGCAATATATCATACCATATTACAATAGTAACATTAAAAAAAACAACTAAATACGGTTTGTGTGGCAAAATAGATACAAACAGATTTTATATCTGCAGAATTTGTTGCCGCTTTATAAATAATAATAATAATAATAATAATAATATACTGTGAAATGCCCTCAGGATGTTAAAATAAGGACTGTATGTGGGCATAATTACCACTTGTATTAAGTACAGTTACCAGGTTAAATCTAACAACTTGTACACCACAGGCTGCTACTGCTGCCTGCAAAGAAATCCTTTGGTGCACATAGAGACCTCCCTACCTCAACAGATGCAGAGAATTCAATCACTTTTCCTTACACCAAAACAACTATAGTAAAGAAATAGGATGGAGAGCACGCATTAATTCTGTTTCATATAATAGATTTTAAACTGGTGTAAAAGCAGAGAGAAACAGGCTTTAAAGACTAGCAAGGTTATTCACTAAGGAGAGAATTCAAAGTGATTTTCAAATTTAACGTCAAAATAATACATCTGGAAAACTTCTTCAAGTCAGCTATTCTATCAGTTTCGGCCACTCTGGTCTTAAATTTGAAATTCACTCTGAATTCTCACACTAGTGAATAACCCTGTAACTTTCTTTCCACACTGTATCGCTACAGGGCAAAACAAAATGTAGCTAGTCGGGAGGAAGAAATGAGGATGGCAGTGACAGAAAACATACCATTAGTACCAGCACACCACAGGTTATATAACTTCTCTGTACAGTTTCATTTCTTTGATAAATCTTTTTTTTTGCTACAACTGCGCGTTTCGAGGCCAAGTAATATGCGTTATCTCCTGGGAAGCTTCATTTCTGTCTGTGATGACACTGTAGTAATCCTAGTTCCCGTGGAATGTCACATGAGGGTCAGAACTCAAAAAGGTGGAAATGTAATTTGTCCCTTATCAGATACTTTATGTTTTATAATCTTTGCAATCAATATGCATCACATATGGCCTTGAAGCTCAGTACAGATGTTCAATATGATTTGATATACATGTTCATAATGCTTCGAAGGCCTGCATTTTGGTGTCGGGTAGACATTCTGTCAGGGTCAACTAAACAGAGAATGATACAAAATGTTACTTCTTGTCTAGAGTGGTTTGCAGTAATGTAAACCTGATGTGACAGACATTTTGAAAACTTTTCTTCCCCTCTGGGATTTTCTTGAAGCAGAAGTCAGCTGCCGACATCTTATATTATTTAACGAGGAAATGTTACGTATTCCTATTTTTTTTTTTTATACACCACAGACAACTATTTTTTTACACATGATAAAAATTTATTGATTAAATTCGGGCTCTATTTTATGCATATAATCAAAAACATCAGAAATGAATTCAGAAAATGAATTGTTAACATTTTTGATTATTAAAACGATACACTGGAAATGGCCTCCATACAGGCAGGGACTTTTTACAGGCAAATTAATAGATTTTTGTTCTGATTATCTGGCATAATGAACTAGTCAATGGGCATTTTACAATTAGCCCTTTTCATTGTCTGTGTCTTTATTATTTTGTTTTCATTTCATGTTTAATTTATGAATTTTGATCTGTCAATTGCTACATATGAATTAGTGCTATTTAACAATCACTGTTGAGGAATACACAGATATGAATGTTTTTCGGGCCAGTATTTTAGATGTATAAGTACTAGAGAAACTTCGAGATTTGCATTAGCTGGTATTGTCAATGGACATCCTTGCACAAAAAGGAAGCATACTAGAATTATAAAAAAAATAAAAAATTCTATAGTGCTTATTGTAAAATATGTTTTGAAGCGGTTCATTTATAATCCCCAGGTTTAATTTCTATAAATGTCTAATTAACAAAATAAAAGCTTTCTAAGTGGGTGGGTTGATGGATGACTAGAAAATGAGGAAAGACGATTTAAGTTCATTAAGCCAAACATCTCTTTTATAGTCGGACACATTTCTAGAAATTCTGTTTTTTTTTGTGTTTTTTTTTTTTAAATGAACAGATTGAGTTTATCTATGCAAATTCAAAATGCTCCTCTGGAAGCCACTTCACTGAACTATCCATAAATGTACCAATATTTATAGCACTGGGGAGCAATATTAAGCAACCTGTAATTTGTGTTCGGCTAACCATTACTTTTGTAATACCTGCAATGCATTGAAGCAGAGAACGTGTGATGTGCAGGTCAGCAGACTCTCCACAACCACATCGTTCAGCTGACTTATGATAATGTGTTTCTGGTTGGGAACAGCTAGAGGTGTGTTGTTTAAAGGCCCTGTTCATGGCACAACAGCAGGACATGTCAAAAGCTATATACATGATCCATTCACCTGTTTATTGATTAAATGTCACAACTGACCAAGAATCATGGCTGATCCGGTCTCACAAAAGATGATTGGTTATTTCTAATAAGCCCTATGTCAGGAAATCTTTTTGTTACAATATTTAAATGTAGCACTGTGGGATTTCTTGTGTTAGTCATGCAAGTTTCTTGAATGCAAACCTAGACTAAACCGGAAAGAGTGTTTTAGACTAGAGATGCAGATTTGTTTCAGATTGAAATTCAATGAGACGGAATTTGGCCAAATTCCCCAACTCCGAGTGGAAATGTAGCCAAAAAACGGAACATCTGTAATGCACAATGGCTAGCAAAAAAAGATGATTGATGGCTAGGGGACAGTGACTAAATGCTGATTTTATTTACAGATCAAGGGGAAAGTGACAAAAAAAAGGCAAAAAGGAGGGGCAGTAAGTCTATTTTTTTTACTGCTCTTCCTTTTTGCCTTTTTTTTGTCACTTTCCCCGTGATCTGTAAATAAAATCAGCATTTAGTGACTTCCCCCTAGCCATCGGTCATCCTTTTTCTTATCAATCATCCCCTTTTTAGGCTCCACAGGTGGACCTATGAATACTAAATCTAACGAACATGCGCATCCATCACGCTAGTCATGTGTTTAGTTATACGTCCGTATGGTATTTCGGAGCTACTGAATTTGGCTGAACCGCCGATCAGTCTAAATTTGGATGAATTGCAATTCGACTGAAAACTAATGAATAAGTCAATGATTTATTACAACATTTATGATAATTGCAATTTAATTTAAAATTACTATATTCCAATTTTTGTAGCTTTAACAATTATAGATAAAACATGCTTATTGCATCTTTTCTTTAAGACTAAAACATTTAAAATAAATAAACCTGGTACTTATATCTTCTTGTTGTTTTTAAATTTACCTGCAACAGATGTGATTAATAATGCAATACGTTTCTCCTCTAGGTCTCATGTGTGCCTTTGTTTCCTGGTTACTAGTTTCTCCAATATAAAATCTGTATCCGCGGTGATGCGAACAGTGAGACACTTGCCAACAAAAAACACAGGCAGAGAGACTGCTTCTCATGAAAACGCAATATAACCATTTTAAAATACAATGCATACGTTTCCTAAGCCTTTTGCTGAATATATTTTGCCCATTGCAGCACCTGGCAGGAGTTATGCCAAGTGAAACACCTTTTCTGTCTGATAGCTCTTAGAGTTCCAGCAGATTGGTTTCCAAGTCATGTGATGTGACAAGCTAAGTTCGGGATCGAAAAAAGCTAACTCAGGGTAAAAAAGCACGAAGTGCCATTTCCGTAAGGGAGCTACAACTTCATAGCAAAAATGTCATAGATTTTGGAATGTTCAGTTGGAACTGAAATGTCAAGATCGAAAGAGATTATCTATCAATGCTGTAATAGAGATATAAAACAAGTGCGTCATCTACTACAGACTTTGAATCCCACGGTGCCCATTCATCATATAGTTAGCACATTTCTATGAATTTAAGATGAGAATGCATTAAACTGCTTCTTATGATAGTTTGGTTGAAAAACTGAATCCATGTTTGACTCTATTTGTGCCAATCACACAGAAACCTCGAAGCCAGGTCACAGTGCATAGATACAAATAAGAAAGAAGTAGATTAGCTACATCAGAAACACTATCATGGTATTTCACTAAAGTCTGAATTTTTGCAAAGTGGACCTGAGGAGAAATTGAGGAAAAAAAGGGGATTTGAAAAAACCCATAGTTACAATGTATTTTCGCTTAAATTATGCGGTTCATATTTAATCCACAAAAATTCATAGTTTAGTCTGTAATCTGACATATAAATCTATTTTAAAAAACGAGGTGTTGACCATTCCTTTAACAAATTGTCTGTTTTAACAAATAGCAGAGTTCTGTAAACAGCCATTTGCTTATTCACTAAAAGGGTGAATTTGTAGAACTCAAAGTGACTTTTATATTTTAGGACAAAATAGTCAATTTATCCAAGAGAGTTATAGTCTCAGTCCAGATATTTTGTCTAATGTGAAGTTTGTTTTAAATTAATTTTGAGGTCAACTTTTTTTTTGAGCACAGTCTTTCTATGTGGGCTCATTGCAAATAACTTTCCTCTCAAACTCCCAAGTTCTGTCAACATGGAACAAAATATGACCTCATCTCACAAAGTTCTCCTGACGTTGGGAAACAGGAAGAATCAAGAGCTCAAAAAGTTGTTTGTGCATAGTGGCTAAAAATAAACATATGAATATTCAAAATGGCAGCACACATCAAACAGTTCAGTCAGAGAAAGCAACTTTAATTTAGTTTATTTACACTTCGACAAAGTCAAAAACAAAAATAGTGTTCACTGTAATGAATATATCAGAACACGTCTGAAACAAAACACTGACAGTTACTCTGTAAACATTTGAGTGACAAACAAATGTGTTGTTCTTACTTTTTGAAGTCAGGTTTAAAATAGCGTTTGTCTTGACACATTGGCTGAAATGTGTTTCCAAATCTGGGACATAAGAACCAGCCTGACTCTAAATGCAGGAAACTTCACATTTGTTCGCCTTATGCAAACTTTGACCTATTAGACTCTTCATCTATAAAGCACATGCCACAAAAAAAAGGTAGATAAGTTGGAAAGCTTAATAAACTTTACTTAAAACTGTGCTAACACATGCCTAAATGCGAATTGCTTCTGTAACAGATATGTCTGATAAGAGACTTTGCTGTTATATAGTAAAATGAAGTGTTAGAGGATGGTGTTAGCATTTGATTTTACTCAGATATTTATATTCCTAGCCTCACAGATATTGACGCAGGATAAATGGTAAGTGAAAATGTATGCAATTACAAGCATTTTAATTAGATGTGGAAGCAGACGTTAGTTAAGCAGATTCCAATGGAAAATATTTATGTTAACTATATACTAAGTTAACGACATATTGTTGACTGAATAGGAAAAATTAAGAGGGATCTGTCACTTCTCAGAATTTTCAACGTTATGTTTACTTATTCCTAAAGTTGCCAAATATGTATTGTCAGATGTGAAAAAAAAAATTAAATATAGAAATAAGCATCTCGTTATCCTGCAAAATGGTAGCCTCCATTTTAGCTCACTGTCTGTCATTGTTTTAATTCTGTCCTTTGCACCTGACAGTCAGCATTGAGAATGCCTTCAGAGAAGAGGAGAAATGAAACAATGTTTCTATTTGTCCTTCTCCTCTACAATGTTTGCCCTGCTTTGAATTGTCTTAACTGCACTGCAATGTACTGTTCTAAATCTTTAATATAAATTTAAAGGAACATACAGCATCTCATGGAAAAAAAGTTTAAACAAGTTATGGATGATTTTCAGTGCTTTATTGATTATGTAATTTCCAGGGAAACAACAGTTCCCTGTTAAGAAAGTCTAGACAGATAGATAGATAGATAGATAGATAGATAGATAGCACAGGTTTCTTTCTGACTTTAATTTTAAATTATAAACACCTTTAAAGGTATTGGTTTCTTTGGACATTTATATAAAAACAAAACTGCATTGATAGTAGTAACAGGTTTCATAAAATTCCAGGGCGACCCAAAATTTGTTATTGAAGGAGATCATAATTTCAGCCACAGAACTCCGGATCAGATCTGTCTGTCTGTATATACTGCAGAGTGCATACGGTATATACTGCAGAGTGTATTTATTTAGAATGGTGATCTACATTTAAATTGGACAGAACATATCAGTCAGCCAGAAGATGATCTTGCTGAGCGTTCTGGCAGCAATATTACTAAGAGTTAAGACAGGCCCAGTTAAGATCAAACTTTATTTGTATAGTCAGATTCCAGAAATGAAAAACATAGGAGGAAGAGGCACAGAAAAAAAACCCGACAGAGTTGTAGATTATGGATGCTAGTGCATGACTCTGAAGCCAAGGAACTCTCTTTACTTGGTTATTAGCACTACTTGATTCATTCGATGATTACCAAGCATTTTATTTGGACAAATAACCTAGAACTCATTTTTTGCACATATGTATTAAAAATTAAATACTGCTTTTTAAAAAAAAAAAATTCTAAAGATGGTGCAAAAAATACCTTCTGTATCCATAAGAGAAGTAAAAGTAGTTTTTTTTTTTTTCACGTTTAGTGAGAACCATGGCTTAGCTTGATATAAAATAGACTATAATGTGTTTATTGATTTAAAATAAACCACTATGAATGTTAAATGGTAACGACTAATAATGACATATGAGAGAATGAAGGCATCCAACTAATACTGGAAGGGAGACCTAGCTCTTAAAACATAATGAATTGAAAAAAAACATCTACAGATATGTGTAGGATTTTTCATAGTTTCAGCGAAATGTTTGTTTAATCAAGCTAACGGTTGCTAAGAAACAAATGGAAATTTCACTTGGTACTTCTATTATGTGATAGTTGGCTAATCTTATCATGAATACCCATCTAAGTGGAAACGCGCTCTACATTACTCGATTCTTAAGGCAGCTTAACCCCTTAAGGACACATGACGTGTGTGACACGTCATGATTCCCTTTTATTCCAGAAGCTTGGTCCTTAAGGGGTTAATTAAAGGTGTGTGATTTATTTCAATTGTTATATTTAAACCTTTCCTACCTTATATATGAAAATGTAATTCAATGGTAAAAAGTATTTACACTGCATTTTAAATACTCTATAAAAGACACATTATCAGTGGATCGGTGTATGAACCAAATCTAAAGTTGTGTTTTATTTTAATATACAATGTTATATAACCATGTTGTTAAAGGGACACTATAAGCACCCAGACCACTTCAGCTCATTTAAGTGGTCTGGGTGCAATGTCCCATGTCCCTTACCCTACAGTGGTAATTATTGCAGTTTCTGGTAAATTGTAATAATTACGTCTGAGTTAACTCCACCTCTAGTGGCAGGCTAGTACATAGGAAGGGAACTGCCCACGAGAAGTCCTGCAAGCGTGAGTTGGCCGTAAGGGTGCGGACACCAGACAGGAGAAGGTCATGGGCAGAGCGTAGAGACCAAGAAGGGGCATACCTATGAATCAGTGAAGAGATGTAGAAGGGGCTAGATATGGTCAGTGCTTTATAGGTTTAGGTTAGCATTTTGAATTGACTCCTATAGAATAAAGGAAGCCAATGTAAGTTATGACAGAGGGGTGAGGTGTGAGAGGACCAACTGGAGAGGAAAATCAGCCTGGGGGCAGCATTCATTACAGACTGTAGCAGGGCAATACGGCTTTTGGGAAGACCAATTCATTGATATTTCTTGTCTTCAGGGATTGGCCCTCCCTTTATAGAGCACCCTGCAGGAAGTATTCCACCTTCTGTAGTGTGTGCATTATACTCTTGTTTTTTTTTTCATTTTTTTTTATTTACTATAGGCATTCATTCTTTTTTACGTATTTACCCATGTGATAACTATTAAAGTTTTTTCTTTCAAATTATTTTTATTTTCCTATCTTTAATCCCGTCGGGACCTACTTGTTAGGATCTTTTGTTTAGTTTTTTCTGTTAAGTTTCATTGGGTTGATGCCCTTATTCTGGGATTGACGATTTGCGACTCCACAACCCCTCTGCCTTCTCCACGTGGGTGGTGCTATGGTTAGCATTTTTTTCTTGTGTTTTGATACGTCGGTATAGCCTTGTAGATATTTACCACAAATTAACATAAGATTATAATTCAGCGCTCAATCAAATGAATATAGTCCAAGGGGCAGCTGTAGCACCAAGTACGGAGTCTCTCTCTTCTGATCAAAATAGCTAGATAGAAAACAAGGGGGAGGTGCAGCGCCTAGATAGTCCTTGGTATAATATATGTAATAGGGAAAGAAAAATAAAGGAATACAATAGTGTAGTATATAAGACTAGAAATTATGTAAATTAAATAAAAAAAGAAACACTCACACTTTATAGGAGCTTCAATACAGCTCCAACTTATGCACCTGGGCGCAATAATCCCCACCTAAGGATCAAGTGTGAGTAGAATTCTTCATATGCTAGTGGCAGTTGAAGGTATCCTCATAAAAAAAAAAAAAAATTGAATATGGTGAAGTAGATAGAGCTATGGAGCAAGGCAAGGTGTAGATATAAAATGTGCACTCACATGTGATGGAGTCGTAGATATGGCTCCAAGGGAAGCGTGTGAAGTGGTATGATCCCCACTCAAGGATACAGGTGTAGATGGTAAAAAAGAGCAAGGGTGGAACAGCGCTACAGTAATTGGTCAAACAGAATGAAGGATACAGGTTGCGCCTAATAAAACCAATAAATAACTAAAATAGCAATAAAAATATATCACAGATACAATAAAAAATGCAACGGCATCAAATATAAGAGGTAAAAAGTCTTTATGGATCATAAAAGTCTTCAAGTGTTCAAAAGACGTCTATGGTATGACTTCAAACATCAGCAGCATAGGAAACCAATAGTGCAATATTGTAAGTCTATGGACTGTAGACAACACTGAAATAAAAATTGCCAACTCACGTCTTATAGAGCTACAACCAGCTCTCGGTAAAACAGTGTACGGTGGTATTAAACTCCCCACTTGTAGGATAGCCCTCTGACGGTTGTTACAGTGTAGGTCATATGCAATAAAAGAAGAGGATAAGGCCCTGTTCCTTTATTTTTCTTTCTCTATTACATATATCATACCGAGGACTATCTAGGCACTGCACCTCTTCCTTGTTTTCTGTCTTACTTACCACAAATAATTATAATCAATTTCTGATGAAAGAATTAAAAATGTATTCATAACATGGAAACATTATATATACAGTGAGAAACAAAGCATTTAATTCCCCAGTTTGTGGCAAAGTTCTAAATCCTTTCAAATTTAGTTTTTTACTTCTTTTCGATCAACAGCAGTAACACAGGTGTGTTGAAGCCTGAGCTTGACGGACTTGAGTGTTTTTTCCGCCTGTACGACTACATGATAAAAAATGAAGATGGTGAATGATATACCTGCCGAGACAAATAAATACATGCACATAATAATATCATTAGGATAAACATTAATAAGTATTTTTAATGTGAGGTCAGCCGGCATGTTAAAATAATTCTAATGTATGAAGAATTAGTTAAATAGATTTTTTAATTACCATTGGTCCTACACACAGCAATTATATTTTTCAGCACTGCCCAAATATGAAACACATGCAAGGCCAATATAATATATCAGTAGTCTCAGGTTTATGAAATACACTGTCCACCAAGACATAGTTGTAGCCATCTCAGCTGTAGTGGATCACAACTCCCATGACATTCAGACAGTTACAGTCTATTCTGTTTGGAATAATAGTGTTTGTTAATCCCAAGCACCCCATGAAACATACAATAGATCACTCCTGGTTTAATGCTATTAATTGAAGCATCTGTTTTGTTACATGTATTCTTTAGCAAAATTCATTTTTCCTAAAATTCATAAGGGGACAGTATGTCACAGAGAGAGAGATTTAATGAATGATGATTCTGTCACTAAGCATTTAAACTCTCATTTCCTGCTGCCGGGGTTTGTTGCCATCAATTACACACTGCAAATCTATCCTAGGTATAATATGTTTTTATACATCTGTCTCGAAACATGAATATTTTAAACCGACCGGCTGAATTCTGTGCAAAATGACATATATAACAAGCTGTCCACCAGTCTAATTTAGGCAGGGGATTCGGAGTACAATATGTAGTTACTAAGAAATAACTCTGTGTCTACATGAGGATAAAAAGACAAGACTTCAAGTAAAAATGACTCATAAAAGCTAAAACTGAAATTTCCATTTTTTGCACCTCAAATTGCTACCTCTATAAAAAGACTCCATGTCACCTGCTTTTTATAAAGATCAATTCCTAAAACCATGCTTGCTCTTGAGTTAATAATTACTGGATGAAGACCTGACAAATGTCAGCTCGGGTATTTATCAAAGCACGCTCAGTTCCACTGTATTCGACAATCTAAATTGACGGGATTGCTTGTATAATGCTAAAAACGTGGAGAGCTGATGAGTAGAGCTTAAATCTATAAGGATTTACAGCTCATGAGTTACAATGACAAAAATATGTATCTGAAGAGGTCACTGAGTTATGAGCAACTTCTAAATGCATTTATCTCAACGGTCCATATTTAGCAAGACAAACCAGGAGCAATTCTGGTTCAAAGTGCTGCATCGTGAGAGAGATTTTATTTTATTTTTTGGTGACTGCTCCTTATGTAGCATTTGGCCCCAGAATAGCACATTTTAGCCATGGTAAATATGTTCCATGTAAAAGAGAGCTCTTGGAGAGTGAGAAAATGACACACAAAAAAAAATGGACAAGAGTAAAACAAAACAAAAACAAGCATGACAAAGTGCTAGGAGAAATAGTAAAAATATTCAACATTGTTACTAGTTTTTTTCTGAAGATATACTAGGAAGTTGCCTGTAAAATGTTGAGATTAATGGGACTTCCCCTTATCCTCTTCTTCAGTTTCCTCATCATACATGGTTTCATCTCCAGATTGGTACCTACCCACTCTAAGTTCACTACAAGCTTGTTGGTAAAATGCAGCCATTAGGCACGTAAATGTTGGACGATGATAGATTTAAACATCGTCCCTTGTTACTACATTTAAAACTGCACACTACGCAGTTTCACCCCCAATGATACCGACCACCACGTAGTTTTTACCTTTTTGCAAACTGGACGCACATCTAGACAAACACACATTTTCCAATTTAGTACCATATCAACTTTATCAGGAAAATATAAATGGTTAGCACAGAGAATGCACGTGTCACATGCGATAATCTGAATACATTGCCTTAGAACCTGCATACACCCGACGCACCTAATTTCACAGGGATTTATTTAAAGCAATATACACCATGCATATGGATAGGCTTTAGTGTTTATATATATACTTAAATATAGATTTTTAAAATATGTATATAGTCTGCATTGTTTTCATCCATTAATGTGCCCTTTCCTTTTTCCTTTTAGGCAGCTCCTATTCTCTATGTGATATATATATTTTTAAGAAATTTAGATTTTATTTATTATGCTGCATGTGGACAAATATATTTGTGGAAGTAACTACACCAGCAAATAAGGCATTTAATGCTGGGAATATATGGACTCTTACAAAACAAGATGGATTATTGCTTTAGGAACACGCAAGCTGTAGTGGTTGTGGTATCAGAATTGCCCCGGTCCCTCCTCTCCATTTGGTGCTGCTCCAATCCTACACCATTTTTGATGGAAAGCCAGATGTTTCTAAGCATCAGCTGGTCACTCTTAACCAGGTAAGAAGTCAAATAATTCTAAAATAGTTTGACAATTTACATTGCCGACAGATTCCTTTAATTTTATTGCAGCAGTGACTAGAGGTTATTTCAGCTATTATTGGAACCAAGCCAAGTTAAAATGTTGGCATCTGCGCTCATGAGTGTAATCCCTACTAATCTCAGGCATGTATTGGTGGGGATACATGTGTCCAGATTAGAGCCTCAGAACTATCTCATGAAGAGAAGATGAACAATTCTTCATTATAATAAATTATTAAGCACTGAAATATTCTAGCCCCTCCTATATCTCATCACTGATCCATAAGTATGCCCCTTTTTGGTCTCTCCGCTCTGTCCAAGACCTTCTCCTATCTGTTGCTTGCACCTGTACGACCAACTCATGCTTGCAGGACTTCTCGCGAGAAACTCCATTTTTTTGGAATAGCCTGCCTACCACCATCAGACTCTCCCCTAGTCTTCAATAGTTTAAAAAGTGCCATAAGACTCATCGCTTCAGGAAAGCTGATGGCCTCCCAGAATAACCTCAACTTCACATACCTGTCCTTTTCTCTCTCCTAAAGGGCAGCACTACTCATCCTGTCTCACTCCCACCTTGTTTGATTGCTATTTCCTGTCCTAATGTGTTTTATACCCCACCTCCTATAGACTGTAAGCTTGTTTGAGCAGGCTCCTCTTCAACCTATCGTTCCTGTAAGGTTTTGTAATTGTCTCATTTATTGTTAAATCTCCCCCTCCAATAATATTGTAAAGCGGTACGTAATTTGTTGGTACTATATAAATGCCAATAATAAATAAGTAGCTAAATATCACCATCTATACACATTGGGATTAGAAATCATGATATGTTAGTGGTAACAGTATATATATATATATATATATATATAGACACACACACTCCGAAATCTCTTGGCATTTAAACTTAATCTTGAAAGACGAAATCATCTAGGAAGCAGTACAAATCTAATCTTCGATCAATGGACTTCTCCAATGACCTTTTATCTAAGATTCCAACTTGCATTAAACTCTGGAGTATATATTTTCCTTTTTCATTTTTAAAATATTATTTATCTTTATGAAATTATTATTCTTTGAAATGATTGAGCATACATGTTTACCCAGACTGAGTTTAATTTGGGGAGGGTTGAACGGGGTTCATTTTTACACTCACCATTTCTTGTTCTACAAATCATCTTTAGCATGACGTAAGCATAGAAAGCTCACACAAGCACAAACTGAAACGCAATTTCGTGCTGGCTTCAGTAGAAATGCATTAATCCACTGGATATTTCCCAGGACAATATTATCTCTCCGGTGCAGGCTATATTTCTTGCATTCAGTTGAAAAGAAATAAAATCCCAGGAAATTTGTTTGAAAAGTATCACACTGAGAAGTGATAGGTAAACTGTCTGATATTCCAATCAAGACTTACTTTCAAAATGCTTTTCATCACTGATGCAATAATTTCTACAGCATGAAGTGTGAAGACACTTTTAATGTTCATTTCCCTGCTTAAAAGTTTGCACATACCGTGCTGCCTGCCAATAGCATCATTTAAATAAGGATAATACAGCTATTGACATTAGAAAAAAATATTATTAAAAAAATAGCTTTTAAATTAACCCCCAAGAATACAACTCAAAATCATTCTTTACAATTCAACATGCCTGCTATAGAGTTAACCAGTTAGCACACAAGACATATTTTAATAATTTTATTATCAAATTGTTTTTTATTTTTAATTTTAGCAGAAATGTGGGATGCATAACTAGTACATAAATATAGGACAGAGGAGCATCTCGGTCTACAGATTAATGTTCAAGGATACTTAAATAAATACATAAAAATCTGGTATATTTACAAAATAGTAACTCCATTTTTTTTCATTCTTTCTATAGGAAATTAAAAAGGTCTAACAAGTTCAAAACATTATAAATGTATTCCATATCATGCAGTATTTGAAACAGCGTGTAAAATATCTCTACGGAAGCAAAAACTCCATTGAACTCCATGTCACATAACTCACACGATCCACATGAGCACAGAGTGGAAAGAGACTCTTTAGAGGGAGTTCTTAGTATAGAAAGAGTGCACATACACTAGAGATTTTGGTCTCCACAAAGATGGATACATTAATAAACAAAGACGATTAGAGCTCTAAATACTAAAAGAATATAGTGGCCGAGTTAGAGAGTTATAGACTCCTACATTTCCTATAGACTCCTATCAATCTACTCCTATTCAGTCTGTGATCTAAATCTCAATAGAGACTTTCTTAACAGAGAATAGCAAATATAGAAGCAGGTTTCAAACTTACGTTATGGCTGAAACCACACTCTGCTAAATGATCAAAGTATGTGTATTCATTATGAACTCCGCAGACCCAGAACTCCACAAATGCAAATTCTCACAGAAGATGTTTACCGTGGTCAAATAACTCAAAAGCAAATTCAAATTTAAATTCCTTTGGCAATATTTAATCTTATGTGTTATAATAAAAGGCCTGTTGACAGTCTAGGCCAACAATGATTCACTTAACCTAAGACAGATATAAGTACACCTAGTATATTACTTACTTGAAACCAGTATCTTGAAAGGAACCATAAGGCAGCCGCATTGCCATGACCACGCAGCGGAGAGGATTAAATTATTGATTGCAAAGGTTGGCCATGACTCATGTCCTGAATCAAAATCTTAGGAAGGGAACTGAAATACTGCTCTGTATTTCTGAATAAAACGTTGTGCTCAGGGCTCGAGTCCTGCAGGAACGCGTGGGAACGGCGTTCCTGCACTTTTTTCACAGGAGGAACGCCGTTCCCCCTGCAGGCACTCAGGGGGCAGCAAAAAATGCCGCCCCCAAATTCCCTGTGTTCCCCCTGTCATGGGGGGGCCACCTGATTCCCCCCCCTCCCCCGGCGGGGGCTCTCTCCCTGTCACACTCGGAGAGGGAGCTGTGTCCTCTCTGCTCCCTCTCGCCGCGCGCCGTTTTCTGATGCAGGGAGCCGGAATATGACGTCATATTCTGGCTCCCTGCATCAGCAGACAGCCTGCGCAGCTAGAGGGAGCAGAGAGGACACAGCTCCCTCTCTGCGTGTGACAGGGAGAGAGCCCCCGCTGTCTACGGAAGCAGGAATATGACGTCCCAGCCCGCGAGGGAGCAGAGGAGACAGACCAGCAGCTGCCTCGCCACGTGTATCAGCCACCACAGCCGCCCGCCGGGCTTTAGCCCCACTGGACCCCAGGGACAAGTCCACGCCAGCTCTCCAGGTAGGGAGGCTGGGTGGACATTTAAGCATTTTGTAAAAATGTATGTTTGTGAGTGTGAGTGTGGGAGTGTATGTGTGTGTGTCTGGGAGTGTTTGTGTGTGTGTGTGTCTGGGAGTGTGAGCTTATGTATGTGTGTCTGTTAGTGTGTTTGTTTGTCTGTGAGTGTGTGTGTGTCTGTGAGTGTGTTTGTGTGTATATGTCTTTGTCTGTGAGTGTATGTATCTTTGTTTGTGAGTGTGTGTCTGGGAGTTTGTGTGTGTGGCTGTGAGTGTGTGTGTATTTGTCTGTGAGTGTATTTGTGTGAGTGTGTGTGTCTGGAAGTGTGTGTGTCTGGAAGTGTTTGTCTGTGAGTGTCTGGAAGTGTATGTGTGTGTCTGTGAGTGTGTGTATGTGTCTTTGTCTGTGAGTGTATGTATCTTTGTCTGTGAGTGTTTTTCTGTGAGTGTGTTTGTCTGTGTGTCTGTGAGTGTGTGTGTATTTGTCTGTGAGTGTATTTGTGTGTGAGCCTGTCAGAGTGTGTGCGCATGAATGTCATCAGTGTGTGTGCATGCGCGCGTCTATCCATACAAGTGTATCTTTGGGGGGGGGGATCTCGGGTGAGTTCCCACACTTTTCCCCCCAGGACTTGACCCCTGGTTGTGCTTCAATATGGAAGTAAAGTCCAATTTTAAAGTTTCAAGTTATATCAAACATGAAAATAATTTGAGTAAAAAACACAGACATTTAGTGCAGCTATTCAGATAGATTTATAAAAAGTGTAAAATTCTAAGGAGGAACAAAGGTATGTGTGTGGCACTCTCTATCTGTAAAGGAGTAGCTATCCACCACAACCTTGTGAAAAACAAACAGAGAAAAACAGTGGTGGTGGTGGACCGTGCTGAAGTTATACAAAAGGTAATGAAGAAAATATATAATTCCATTCAGTTGATGGAAGAAAATTATGTACAAAATGACTTAATAAAAAGAACAAAAAAACATAACAGTGCAATACAGTTAGATAATATATGCAGAAAATATTAGCAATGCCAATGGAACACTCACACTTTTTAGAGCCAATATAGCTCTATTTCTGTAGGCGTAGACGGTATAATCCCCGTCTAGGGTGTCACGAGCGTGGGCTATAGGCCCAGCCGAGACAGTGGGGAGAGTGTGGAAGTGAAAGGGTTAATGACACCAGACCCCTGGTTACCTGTTGCTAGTCACAGCAACCACTCAATTAACCCCTGCAATCCCTTCTACACTAACCCCCTAGTACACACTTTACTGCCACCACCAAGACTTTTAAACCCGGGCGTCTTAGGTTACCCCACACACAGGAGAATTATAGAATCACAGTTCTACTTTTACTGATCAAACACATATAATTAACCCTTTTTGGTAACGTGTTACCTGCTTTCCTCTGGAGAGTGCAGCTCTTATAGAACAGAGACACAAGCTGATTAAGTAAACATGTAATCTGACAAAAAAGATTCACAGTGCTGAGTACAAAATACAGAAATAAATGACATACAGATAACAAATTGCAAAACAGTACATAAAATAAAATAGGAGAAAACACAAGAAATTCCTTACATATATTTACCCCATATAGAATTCTTGTGGGAGTCTTAGATGGTATTGATCTCCTAGAAGTTACTGACAAAAGAAAAATTAATAACTGACCTCTCTGGATAGTCCAGCACCCTCATTATATATCTAAAATAGTTGTTTCTCAGTGGGCAGACCCCTGGGGGTGATCAGAGGGGGTTGGTCTGGCAGTCTATTGCCCACTCTGTGAAATTCCTTGTGTCCAGCTCTGGTGTTGGCTAACTAGATGTTTTATGGTCTAGGCCTGGTGCAAGATCAAAGACCACAATAAATGTCATCCCAAGGTTTACAAAAAAAATACAGAAATAAATGACATACAGATAACAAATTGCAAAACAGTACATAAAATAAAATAGGAGAAAACACAAGAAATTCCTTACATATATTTACCCCATATAGAATTCTTGTGGGAGTCTTAGATGGTATTGATCTCCTAGAAGTTACTGACAAAAGAAAAATTAATAACTGACCTCTCTGGATAGTCCAGCACCCTCATTATATATCTAAAATAGTTGTTTCTCAGTGGGCAGACCCCTGGGGGGGATCAGAGGGGGTTGGTCTGGCAGTCTATTGCCCACTCTGTGAAATTCCTTGTGTCCAGCTCTGGTGTTGGCTAACTAGATGTTTTATGGTCTAGGCCTGGTGCAAGATCAAAGACCACAATAAATGTCATCCCAAGGTTTACAAAAAAAAACAACTCTTAACATATATAAACACACATCAAACAAGAACTCATGCTTTTGGCATGACATAGGGATACAATGGTGAGATCCAGGAGTCTTGGTCCAGGTAGGGGTATATATAGGGAGATATAAACAGAGAGAACTCCAATGGTATAATAAAGGTAAATGGTAAATGGTAAAATTGGAAATATTAAGGTAAATATCCTACTTACAATACCCAGAGCATGGACCTGCTCTGGTATAATCAGGCTTGGGTGAAATGATCCCCACCTATAGATATACTGGATGTACAGGGAGCCAATATAAAAATAAAATAAAATTACAAGGACTTGATATTTACAATTTAAAAAAGTACTTTATTTAACAATATATATAAAAAAGTGATAAAGTTAGATAAAAAGTACCAGTCCACAATGGAATCGAGTAGTGTCTGCCACGGTGAAACACGTAGGTGAGGACCTGAAACCAAAGACTACTCAATTCCATTGTGGACTGGTACTCCCATCTGTTTAAACGTCTGTACAGACTCTGATAAAAACACTTCTTCAGGCAGAGATTCCAATCTCCTTTTTGGTCTTATGGTAAAAAAAATCTTTTCTTTTACCTTAGACTAAATCTCCTTTCTTCAAGTGTAAACGCATGACCTTGTGTCCTATGTAAAGTCTTCATAGCTATTTTGACTTGAAATTTGAAATTCACTTTGAATTCTCACTTTAGTGAATAACCTTGTATGGAATCACAGAGATATTCCCTAGGCCACTGGTGTTTAGAATCTGCCATTCAAAAGGCTGTTTTATAGAGATAACTCCATTTACTGATTGCTGCTGAAACTGTAAGAAAAATTAAGTAGACACTAAAGATTTTAGTCTTGTTAAACTAAAAAGCACAGTAGAGAAAGTTATTACATTGGCTAAAAATGAGACAAATTGGTTTTCTACAGGAATACAGAATATCTTATAAAAAAATACACTTTTCTAAAACTTGTCCATAAATCTTTATCATAAATATTAATTGGTCCATTATAAGGAACTCCCAGTTTGCTTTACACTGGTTTCATGCCATCCCTAAATTGGCACATATTAACCCCTTAAAGACGTTAGGGCATTCTTTACCGTCCTACATAAACTGGGCTTTAATGCCTGAAGGGCGACATAGAACATATTTTATGTTCGCAGGGTAAAATCCCTGCTCATACCAGGGAATCCCAGATATCCCTAGGGCTACCTGGGGCTCCCTTTTGACTGCTGGGGCCATTTGTAGTGGCCCCCGAATTTTAGATGACTATGAATCTATGTATGTCAATATGTATTGCCTGTCTATTTCTGTGTGTGGATATGTATTTTTCATTGTATCTCTATCTGCTTGTGGCAATGTATATCTAGATGTATGGCAGTGTGTGTGTGTGTATACCCTTGCACGTGTAAATCTCTGGCTGTGTGTAAGAGACCCCACAAATGATTTATCTTTGTGGTTACTGATAGCAGCTCTGAGGTGGAAAACTTTGGGTGAATATTAATGTCATTCATATCACTACTAAAAGTGTCACTCAAAGCATCGTAACAAGTGTGATTGCAGAATTTTAGGAGCAGAGAGTACACTCACCCACGTTCTGCTCGAAGAGTGCTTTATAACTACAGTGACCTGTAAACACTGTAGCGGCTATAGGCCAGTCATTCTGTCTCAGACTTAGCAAAGGGCAATTTTACCTCCTGCAATGATTTATCAGTTTTTAAAAACTGTGTATGTGGCATCTAATGCCGTAGTTTATGGTCAGCTTCTCTGCTGATCGCTGGACAAGTATCATCAGCATTAGGAACTTTAACATGCAGGTCTTTTTTTCCTTTTAGATATATTATTTTGCTTATTTGTAATGCATTATGTATATAATGTTTTAAAAAAACAGGAATTAATTGTTAAAAATGAATTCATTTTAATACTGGTGTATTTAAGTTTGTGGTACATATATATAATTTATAATATGATATTATTTCCACAATCTTGGAGGTATTACGATGCTTCCTGAATTTTCATTGTACCCTCTATCTAATTGATTCAAAAAACATTGGGTTTGGGTGTGCATTATTTAGAAGATGCATCTCTGGAGTTTGTTGGCAACCTACAAGTCATCTATAAGCTAACATGCTGTGTCTGCCAGAGCTTCGCCACTATGGTTACAAATGTAAAGAAATGGGTTTGCTTTTGCAGCACTTATGAAAATGGGCAAAGCTCATATACAGATGTGGTATACCGTTAAATTGAGTGGGTCTGTTTTAACTAGAGCAGGGTGACTAGTGGGAGGAGCTACACCCAGTTTCCACACATTGATTGAAAGCGAGCTTTGGCCAAGAGCTCTGATAAGGAAGTGTTATAGACTTTTGAAGAATTTACATATTTACATGTAATTCCAGGTTGTGCCTCACAATGAGACACTGCACAGATCAAGACACCACATGGGGCAGTGACAAGGCCCGGACTTCGTATAAAAAGCCTTCACACTAGATCACGAGGATGAGATTCTGCTAATACCTGCAAACATGCTGCGGCTTCATTATTATAGTGAGTGTCAGGGAAACCACCATTAGAACATCTCCTGCACCGTGTACATATGTTATATTAAGATATGTAATTTATAGCTAATGGTGGAGCCATTATGGGGGCTCCACTAAAAGTCCTAAAAATTCAGAGAAGCAAGGACATTGTTAAGTGAGCAAAATCCATGAAAAACTTCAGTCTGCTGAAATATTTTAGGTTTTAATAAAGTGTCTCATCTTTGTCACTTTATAAAACTGTATATTTCAGGAGAAATTTACAAGGATGTACCTTCCCAACTGTCCATCAGAGATGGTGTTCTTCCTGGAAGAGTGTCCTTTTCATATATGAGAAGCATTGCAGGACAGCGCAGTGATTACTGTGCATGTACCCTGGGTCCCATTTCTTCTTTACGAAAAGCATTAGATATCCCTGATATCCTGACAAGTGGAGTAGAATTGTGGTGAGAGACCCTGTTGCTGCTGAACTATAGATTTGTCAACCCATTTATTGATAGATATTGGGGGGTAGTGGGGGGGGGGCAAGAGACTTCCCAGTACGACGGTGTTATAAAATAAATATATTTATTTATATTGCTGGAGTGTTCCTTTAAATGTGCATGCAGCTGCACAAGGCCATTACAGGTTTGCACTTTGTGCATTGATTGTACTGATTGACTGGTGGCCAAGCCTTCATGTGTGCCCACCATACATTAGCACCCTGGTGTAAAATGCCTCCTTTTTGGGCATGCCACATCACACCCATCCTCTCCTCAGCCACATTCCCCTACCTTCCCGGTTTAATATCACCCACTAATTGGAAGGTATGTTCCCAAAGGAACCACATACAATCTTTGCTGAACCCATTCTGCACATTACTGATGCATATTAACACGCTCTCGATGATTTGTAGCATAGATTCCGCTGTTTCATATAAATCTCTATTATCTCACTAGCCCTCCTTTTATTTGCTGTTTGGTTATTTAGTGTGTCATCCTAAACACTTTGTTTACCTTGCTGTAACATATGCTTGCTGATAACGGAGGCGATTAGCGCACTACAATAATTGATGTAGTTCTGTTTGATTACTAATAATGCACTGATAAATACTAACAAAGCCTCTCGTGTAAGTGGAAATAACCCTTCTTTTTCATTGTTATCATCTAAGGAGTGTAACAGCTCTCGCGGGGGCTATAACCTGTACCATAGATTAAAAGCTAGTTAAATGCTTTTTTTCAGCTTGGCAGAACACCAAACTCTAAAGCTGTGTTATCTATGAAATATAGCGCTCTTACCAGCAGCATGTGACAAGCTGGGTGTGCATGTGCAGTTTGATTTAGGAAGTGTAACAGAGCGCTTCTAAATTCTGCTTTCGGTGTGTATTTTTGTAAAAGAAAACGGCAAAATATAGAAAACAAAATATACAATTTTTCTCCTTTTGTAAAAATGGTACAATATTGAATAATAATAGCATGGTATATGTTTAGCAAAATATACACAAAACTCAAACGAGAATATTTAATGTATTTTAGAATGTTTTATTTAACGGGATGTATATTTTCTTCTTGCGTCTTGATACATTTTACATCAGTTTGTTGCTTAGAAATAAGAGTTCCCGGTTGCCCTTTTTTTCAGACACAAATCAATCTTATACTAATACTTATGTAATGCATGGTGTGTGTGAGTGTATTAGCAATCCACGGCAATAATACTCACAGTAATTTGCGGAGTGCTTGAAAATATCAGAGATACACAGCAATCAAACTCACAGTAGAGTGTCATGCTTATAGTACAGTAACGTTAAGTGTTTATGAGTGTATCAAGGAACTCTGCAACAATAAAACTCACAGCAATGTGCACCCGTGTATCAAAAAAATTCCACAGTAATAACACTCACAGCAAATTTAGTACAGCTCGGCTATTTCAACCGGATATTTGAAATTCCATAGTCAATTCCGAATGAGTTTCATATTAGTGAATAACTCTGTTATACTGATTCACAACAACAAAAAAACAAGCTTCACAGTAACACATATGGGTCTGATCTAGGGGTAGGCAACCTTCGGAAATCCAGATATTGTTGGACTACATCTCCCACATGTTGCATGGTTGGTGCATAAGGAAGGTCTTAAACCTCCCTATGGTAATGTGTGAGAGTTTTTTATTTATTTTTTTAAACTATGTGCCTGTTGGCTGCTAGTACGGTTGGCAAATTATTTGGATCTTTAAAATTTGGGCCCAGATGTTTTCAGCATCCTTAATGTCACTGTTCGGTCTACTGTTCGGTCCAATCATTCTCCACCACTATTGCAAAATCCATATAATTCTTAAATAATGTGGACAAAGTCTGGAGTTTTTAGTTCAGTGAGACATCACGACCTTCTTTTTATCCCATATATATTTATTAAATGATCTATATAATTTTTTAAAGAAAATACAAACATGTTGTTAAAATCTATCATGGGGAGTCTGCTCCCTCATACTAAACTATTTTTGTTAAAAAAAAATTCCCTTTCATATGACATATTATTCTTTTTCTAGATATATTCTGTGTTTTCCGCTCTCTGTGTCGTTAGTTTTTTTCTGTCCTGGTTTTCTCAGCCAGCTTTGGTCACTGCAGCTATTTATCACCAATTGAGGAAATTTCATCACTATCTATTGTCTTCAAAGGTAAAAAAAAAAAAAGCTTGACGAGTTGACAGCCAAGTCTCTTTAACCTGAGATCCATTTACCCTTATCTGTCTCCCTGTGCTGTTCTAGGCTGACTGAACAAGTTCCAAATCAATGATTCATTTATTTTGTGGTTCACTCTGTCCCTTCCCTTGCTCAAATTCATTTACTATCTTGAGCCGATGACTTCTGCTGTTTAGTTCTTGTAATGTATTACAATACCCTGTGACCTCTGTCATCTGCAAGTCAAGATGATCTATACAAATTGGAAGGCCAATAAAATGTCTGTGCGGTGAATCCTAGCAAATGTGCATGCAGGGTATGTGTTTGTGCTAATTAAGCATTTGTACCAATACCTGAGATATGTAGTGCTAATTATAATTGAAGGTTTCTCGGAGATGTCGTCCAATCTATTTGCTGTGCATTCATATGAAAAAAGCTTTTCAGATGTTATATCTCCGCACTTTATTCTGAAATAAGAATTTTGCTGCATTTTCAATTTGTTATGTTCCATGAACAGCGTTTGCATGTATATTTTCAGCTGTGTGACAAATGTACTAGTCCTATAGATTGGAAGCTTGTTTGAGCAGGGCTTTTTTATATCTCTGAATATATTCTAGTTTTATAACTGCAAAGTACTGCTGAATATGGTAGTGCTATATAATTAATTGTTAATAATTAATAAATAAATAATAATAAAATCATTAATAATAGTTCTTTTGCCAATTTTATCATGTAGCTTTCTAAAGGATAGGCACGCCTCCCAATGGTTTTAAAACCTGTGGTATAGTCTCAGTTTGGGATTTATGCCCTTTTTTTATGCCTCTGGTATTGTGCCTCTGGCAGGGCCAATCCTGAGTATGTGCATACTGCCCAGGTGCTCTGTACATAGGCGGAGTGTGCGGCACTAGGCCCCACCCGCAGGTAGAAGGGGGTGTAGCTTAGAGCTGCACACTCCACCTATCCACAGAGCACCTGGTTAGTACTCACCCACTCCAGGATTGGCTCTGCCCTCTGAAGTCACGCCACAATCCACCCCAAACAGTCAAAATATAGATTGAACTTGTGTCTGTGTAAGGCCATTGCAGGGCATTTGTGCCGTGTGAAACTTCAATGCATTGCTAGCCAAGTAGTTAAAAGGGGCAAGACAGGGAAAAAAAAAAAATGCAGTATAGAGAGATAGCTTATAATTTAGAGGTGCATGCAATATCATGCAAGGAATGAGTACCTATGAATAGTGATGTCGCGAACATCAAATTTTCGGTTCACGAACGGCGAACGCGACCTTCAGCAAATGTTCGCGAACGGGCGAACCGGGCGAACCGCCATAGACTTCAATGGGAAGGCGAATTTTAAAACCCACAGGGACTCTTTCTGGCCACAATAGTGATGGAAAAGTTGTTTCAAGGGGACTAACACCTGGACTGTGGCATGCCGGAGGGGGATCCATGGCAAAACTTCCATGGAAAATTACATAGTTGATGCAGAGTCTGGTTTTAATCCATAAAGGGCATAAATCACCTAACATTCCTAAATTGTTTGGAATAACCTGCTTTAAAACATCAGGTATGATGTATTGATCAGGTAGTGTAAGGGTTACGCCCGCTTCACAGTGACAGACCAAACTCCCCGTTTAACGCACCGCAATCAACCGCAAACTTCCCATTTGCACAAGGTTGGATACCAAGCTAGCCATGTCCCGTTCCTTGTCCTCACTGATGTCATTGAAGGTCTCTTCCTCCACCCAGCCATGTACAACACCAAGGGTCCCCGAAAGGTGACAACAAGTCCCCTGGGACGCCTGCTGTGTTTGGTCTTCTACCTCCTCAAAGTCACCTTCCTCCTCTGACTCCTCTTCTTCAGACTCCTCTCTCTGCGTTGCCTCTCTCTGCGTTATTATAAGGTGTGTTAAGTAGTACTATTCCTATCCATTTAATCCATGTTACGTCCCCTATCAGGGGACGTGTATATAAGGCATCGATCTTAGGAAGCGGGAGATGGAAAAAGATGCTTGGTCGGTCCTCCTACTTCAAATTTGGGGCACTGCGCATGCAATCGAATGTGCCACCAGATAGGAGTGGTGTGTTAAGTAGTACTATTCTTATCAGTTTAATCCCTGTTACGTCCCCTATCAGGAGATGTGGAAATAAGGCATCGATTTTAGGAAGCGGGAGATGGAAAAACATGCTTGGTCGGTCCTCCTACTTCAAATTTGGGGCACTTCACGTGCAATCTAATGTGCCACCAGATAGGAGTGGTGTGTTAAGTAGTACTATTCTTATCAGTTTAATCCCTGTTACGTCCCCTATCAGGGGACGTGTATATAAGACATCGATTTTAGGAAGCGGGAGATGGAAAAACATGCTTGGTCGGTCCTCCTACTTCAAATTTGGGGCACTGTGCGTGCAATCTAATGTGCCACCAGATAGGAGTGGTGTGTTAAGTAGTACTATTCTTATCAGTTAATCCCTGTTACGTCCCCTATCAGGGGACGTGTATATAAGGCATTGATTTTAGGAAGCGGGAGATGGAAATACATGCTTGGTGGGTCCTACTTCAAATTTGGGGCACTGCGCGTGCAATCTAATGTGCCACCAGATAGGAGTGGTGTGTTAAGTAGTCCCCCTCATCAGGCCTTTTTTAGTCGAATATATCGCCCACTGTCAGTGCTTTCGGGATCCATCCCTCATTCATCTTAATAAAGGTGAGGTAATCTAGACTTTTTTGACCTAGGCGACTTCTCTTCTCAGTGACAATACCTCCTGCTGCACTGAAGGTCCTTTCTGACAGGACACTTGAAGCGGGGACGGCCAGAAGTTCTATCGCAAATTGGGATAGCTCAGGCCACAGGTCAAGCCTGCACACCCAGTAGTCAAGGGGTTCATCGCTCCTCAGAGTGTCGATATCTGCAGTTAAGGCGAGGTAGTCTGCTACCTGTCGGTCGAGTCGTTCTCTGAGGGTGGCCCCCGAAGGGCTGTGGCGATGCGTAGGACTTAAAAAGCTCTGTATGTCCTCCATCAACAACACGTCTGTAAAGCGTCCTGTCCTTGCCGGCGTGGTCGTGGGAGGAGGAGGATTACTTTCACCTCTTCCCCTGTTAGATTCCCGCTGTGCTGTGACATCACCCTTATATGCTGTGTAAAGCATACTTTTTAATTGATTTTGGAACTGCTGCATCCTTTCCGACTTGCCGTAATTCGGTAACATTTCAGGCACTTTCTGCTTATACCGGGGGTCTAGTAGCGTGGACACCCAGTACAGGTCGTTCTCCTTCAGCCTTTTTATACGAGGGTCCCTCAACAGGCACGACAGCATGAAAGACCCCATTTGCACAAGGTTGGATGCCGAGCTACTTATGTCCTGTTCCTCGTCCTCAGTGATCTCTCTGAAGGTATGTTCTTCCCCCCAGCCATGTACAACATTACGGGTACCAGATAGGTGACAACGAGCACCCTGGGATGCCTGTTGTGGTTGGTCTTCCTCGTCAAAGCCACATTCCTCCTCTGACTCCTCTTCCTCACAATCCTCTTCCAGCGTTGCCGCAGGTCCAGCAAGCGATGCTGATAAGGCTGTTTCTGGTGGTAATGGTGACCACAACTCTTCCTCTTCAGCTCATCTATGACCTGATCCAGCACTCTTCGCAGGGCAAGCTCCAGGAAGAAAACAAATGGTATGATGTCGCTGATGGTGCCTTCGGTGCGACTGACTAGGTTTGTCACCTCCTCAAAAGGACGCATGAGCCTACAGGCATTGCGCATGAGCGTCCAGTAACGTGGCAAAAAAATTCCCAGCTCCGCAGAGGCTGTTCTAGCACCCCGATCATACAAATACTCGTTAACGACTTTTTCTTGTTGGAGTAGGTGGTCGAACATTAGGAGTGTTGAATTCCAACGTGTCGGGCTGTCTCAAATCAAGCGCCTCACTGGCATGTTGTTTCGCCGCTGGATATCGGAAAAGTGCGCCATGGCTGTGTAGGAACGCCTGAAATGGCCACACACCTTCCTGGCCTGCTTAAGGACGTCCTGTAAGCCTGGGTACTTAAGCACAAAGCGTTGTACGATCAGATTACACACATGTGCCATGCACGGCACATGTGTCAACTTGCCCAAATGCAATGCCGCCAACAAATTTCTTCCGTTGTCACAAACCACTTTGCCGATCTCCAGTTGGTGCGGAGTCAGCCACTGATCCACCTGTGCGTTCAGGGCGGACAGGAGTGCTGGTCCGGTGTGACTTGCTTTCAGGCAAGTCAACCCCAAGACGGCGTGACACTGCCATATCCGGGATGTGGAACAGTACCTGGGGAGCTGGGGGGGGTGCCGTTGATGTGGAGCAAGACGCAGCAGCAAAAGAGGACTCAGCCGAGGAGGTTATGGAAGAGGATGGAGTAGGAGGAGTAGAGTAGGTGGCAGGAGACCTGCCTGCAAGTCGTGGCGGTGTCACCAACTCCTCTGCAGAGCCACGCATTCCATGCTTGGCAGCCGTCAGCAGGTTTACCCAATGCGCAGTGTAGGTGATATACCTGCCCTGACCATGCTTTGCAGACCAGTTATCAGTGGTCAGATGGACCCTTGCACCAACACTGTGTGCCAGACATGCCATTACTTCCTTTTGCACAATCGAGTACAGGTTGGGGATTGCCTTTTGTGCCAAGAAATTTCAGCCGGGTACCTTCCACTGCGGTGTCCCAATAGTTACACATTTTTTGAACGCCTCAGACTCCACCAGCTTGTATGGTAAAAGCTGGCGGGCTAAGAGTTCAGTCAAGCCAGCTCTCAGACGCCAGGCAAGGGGGTGACTTTGTGACATTGGCTTCTTACATTGGCTTCTTGACAGACACCTGACTGTGGGCAGATGAGCAGGAACTGCTCAAGGCGAGAGACGGAGGGGCGGATGGTTGAGAGGGGGCAAGGAGGTCAGCAGTGGTTAACGTGGCTGAAGATGCTGGACCAGGAGGAGGATGGCGGCTTTGAGTTTGTGTGCTGCTTGTACTCATGTGTTGATCCCATAGGCGTTTGTGATGTGCGATCATGTGCCTTCACAAAGCAGTTGCACCTAGGTGGGTGTTGGACTTCCCACAGGTTTCTTTTGGCACAGGTTGCAAATGGCATCGCTGTTGTCAGAGGCAGACACATAAAAAAAATGCCACACTGCTGAGCTCTGCAATGACGGCATTCTGGTGGTGGCAACAGCATGCGTTGATTGTCGTGCTGTCTGGCTGACCCCGGGTGCCGATGCATGCTGTCTGACTGTGCCATTAGCTCCTTGCGACGACCTTCCCCTGCTTCCAACTCGTCTCCTCCTCCTCCTCTCTGTCTCCCAATCTGAACGTTACCCCTGTTCTTCTTCTCTTCTAGCGGGCACCCACATGACATCCACGGACGCATCGTCATCATCAACCGCTTCACTTGTATCTGACAACTCAGCAAAGGAAGCAGCAGTGGGTACAACATCATCATCACACCATACGTGTGTAATGCTGCCTGACTGAGACATATCCCTGTTATCTACATCCTCTGGCAATAATGGCTGAGCATCACTCATTTCTTCCAACTGATGTGTAAATAACTCCTCTGACATACCAAGTGAAGCGGCTGTGGTGCTAGTGTTCGTGGTGGCGGGAGGCGGGCGAGTGGTAACTTGAGAGGTGCCTGAAGCTAAGCTGGAGAAGGATGGTGCGTTGAGGTTCTGAGCGGAAGCTGTAGAAGATTGGGTGTCCTGTGTTAGCCAGTCAACTATGTCCTCAGAACTTTTCAAGTTCAGGGTACGTGGCCTCTGAACACTGGGCATTATTCTAGGGCCAAAGGGAATCACAGAACCACGACCATGACGGCCCCGGCGGGGTGGCCTGCCTCTGCCTGTCATTTTTTTTTCGATTAGTGGTACTATGCGTGCAAGCTACTGTGACAACAGAGGTGGGAGGGTCTGGGAGGAAGGGTCTGCTGCTGAATGGCTGGAATGTGTCTGCTGACTGTGAGGTACAGGCCAGGGTCAAAGTTTACTCAATGATGACGAATAGGGGGCGGACCGAACAGCGCATGTGTTCGCCATCCGTGGCGAACGCGAACAAGCAATGTTCGCCAGGAACTATTCGCCAGCGAACAGTTCGGGACATCACTACCTATGAAGCATTGTTCTTGGTATCAGTGAGAGGCTAATGAGTTAAAGGACCACATATCCCATTGCAGCTGGAATGATGTTGTCTATTGAAGGCCGAACAAAACTCTTATTGAACAGTAACTTGTAGTGTTATATCAAGGCTCAAGGTGTGCAAACATTCTTCACCACAAAGATAATGATTGTATGTACACACAAGGTGCTAGCATAGGCAAACAGTTTTTGGTGTTGTTGTTTTTTTCTAGCAGTTTGAATCACTTAATTTCTGTTAGTGATATTGTACTCTAATTATGGATATGTATTTTTCCATACCCTTCTCCACTTTCCTGGCCAGCAGTGCCAGTTTGAGTAATTTCCTGGTTTTAATCAGACATTATCTAATCCAAGATCACGTTCATCTGCCCAGCTACTGCGCATACACAGAGCAGTGCACAGCCAGGCAGCCTTCACAATGGGCTTCTCTTCTTCCTGATTCGGCAGTACTCATGGCTCCTTAGTTTTACTGGGGAGAAGTGAAGGCTCATGTAGAAGCTGAATTGTTACATATTATCTGCAATAACCTGTAATGACCATATATTTAATGAGGTCCTCACAGTGGTTTCTTTTAAAATTCTCCCTGAGAAAGAAAAACCAGGGTTGTAATCACACATCTAGGCTCTGCTATCAGATATGGGCCATTGAGTGGTAAACTACAACATAGTAGAGTTCATGTGGAGGTGGTAGACGCTTTCATCAATAATTAACTTAAATAATTAACTTCCTTCCAAACAACCACTACTCTTTCTAAGAACCAATCAGCTTCCACCAAAGGGGATGAGTCATAATAGAGATGAATGAAAGGGCAACATATTAAGATGGCTGCTTGCATTGACATATCATATCAATGTTAATAATTTAACACTAACACTACTGTATCAATAAGTGTAATGCACTGTAAGGGTACTGGAACGTACCAGTTCCTCGAATTCAGTGAAGATCAAGTTTGATATAGGTGTAGAATAATGTAACAGACAACATCGGTAGGTTGTCCTTTGTTAGGATACTTGTGATGGATTGCAATCAGTACATATTCCTTTTACCGTTCTGTAAAGGAGCCCTTGTGGAGTATTCATGCCATCGATTTATAACGTTCCATTATCCTACTTTATTGTGAATTATGTGCGATAAAACAGCTGAAGTGATAAAAATTTCAACTGTTTTACTGGTCTTTTGACACCACTAAAATGCTTTTTCACATGCACTAAATATTTATCTCATACAATATTGTTTCTACATAGAAACCTATAATGTTTCTCACATGGAAAAAAGCAACATTTAAATCTTAAAATGTTATTAGAAAATAGATTTGGTGATTTTAGGTCTAATGACTTTAAAGGGGAAAAACCTTGGAGGGGCTTTGTACCAAACCCATCTGCAACTGAAAAAATGAAATCCTATTTTTACTAAATGGCCACTGACTACACACACAGCTAGCAAGCAACAACAACAACAACAAAACAACCCACCAAAAAGTAGGAGCCAAGATATTTGATCTCGCCTAATTCTAACACCATTGTAGAAAGAGTTAGGTTAATGGGACACTCCAAACCATAACCACTAGATTCTGATCATTGGCTGAGAACACTGCCTTGATCTCCAGAGAATTCTGGATTCTTTTGTAGGGGAAGACCTGATCCAGGAGATGTGTCTGTGGATGCCCACTGGAACCCAGGTAAGTTGTCAAACCATACTAAAAAAACTTGGTTACTTACCATGGGATAGTGGCAGAACACTCCTGGGACCCTAATGCTTACAATGAGTTGTTAAAGGGACACTAACGTCACCAAAACATCTTTAGTTTAATTAAACAGTTTTGGTGTATAGATCATGCCCCTGCAGTCTCACTGCTCAATTATCTACCAATTAAACTGCAGATAAACAACCTCTGACTATCCACCCACTACCTCCCCTCCCATCCCATACGTGGTGACATAAAGGCTTTAAATAATTATACCAGGCGAGAGATTGCACCAGAAACTAAGAATAAACTGTAGTGGTTATGGTGCTTAGAGTGTCTCTGTTATTGAGGTCTTGTGCACTTTATATCTTGTTACACTTACTTAAGTTGATCTTTCAATGAATTTTAAGAGTTTGTTCAACTAAAATTTCACATTACAGTCTCTATGATCAATCTCTCTGACATTCACGGTAAACATGTTTCATCAGGGGGTCACCAATATACTTTTATTACCTGACTGTCAGGGATTATGCCATAACTAGACTGAAACATTATTCTACTGGGGAATTCTTTTAATTTTATTTTTTCATGTGGTCATGGGAGCTCATAACCAATAAATTTAGTTCATTGCAGTCTCGCATTTAACTAATTCTGTGTAAATCCTCAAGGGCAGCCCAGATGCAAACACTTCAAAGGATTTTACAGGATATTGAAAATAATATTCACCCTGGGACGGAGGTTTAAGTACTGATCTGCTACTGTTTTCATTACGATTAGAGCTACAACATAGCTAAATGTCATTTAGTCAAAACACTGTGTTCCGACGGAATTGTAAAACTGGTTGACTGTTTGTCTTTACCGAATTCCCTCGGTGCCGTCAAATACATTCTGTTGTATTCACAAAGACAAGAAGAGGTTGTTTAATACTAATGCAAAACAATATTACTAATTACATAACCAAATCGACATTATCTCACTTCTTAAGTTTTTGCTTTTTTTTTAAATATATTTTTTATGGAAAACATATAAAACTCTCTTTTTAATTTTTTTTAACCTTTAGTGCTAGAAAATGTATTAATATATTTTACCTCTCTAAATGCCATGAAATGTTATATTAAATCACTTATACTAAGGGTAACTTTGCTAGGCTTATTTTTTCAATTTATAAAAATTAGGCAAAAAAAATAAAAGTTGCAGAAGAGATTTTGAGCATTTTGTTTTCAAACTTCCTCCTCAGTCTAATTATTTTTTCCTATAAACTTTTCAAATGATCACAATCTGTTAAGAATTTTTCCCCACAAATGAACTGTCTATAGTAGTCACCATTAAAGTCTGTGGGAATTTTTGTTAGTGATCACTTGAAAAGCGCATCCAAAAATATTAATTTGAGGTCTTGGTTATTACATATCTCAACTCCTTATTACGTGAATAAGCTGAAATGGCCAAATGTGTTAGTTCTATAAATTTCCATGAATGTGTGTTAAAATAATAAACATCGCCATCACATACTTTGTCTTCTACCTCATGACAGGACTAACTCTCCATCTTTGAAATGGTGATGGAAAAGTCATCTACAGTATCGATCAATGTTGATCAACCTTTTATGGTGACACACATTTTATACATGGCTTGACCTATTCCTCAATTGGAAAATTTGCTCATGGACACATTTTTCAAGGATAATATAATTAATATTAAAAAATGTATTACTAAATACCTTATTAGGCTCTTCACAATATCAATGGGTAAAACAGGGCCATTAAAGAGAACAAGTTATTGTGGGCAGTTGAACCTCCCATAAGAATAGGATATGGCTTTCTCGATCACCAGGAATGCAGAGAAATATCAACTGGACACAATCGTGTGTCCCTACCCTGTGGGAAGAAACACTGCAGTAGACAGTCTGAGAAATTAGAAAAGAAACAGCAAAAACTAACATAAAGTTAGTTGTTTTTTTTAGTTTTGTTTCTAGCCCTCTAAATTAGCATTCACGCTTAAACATTTTTATAAATTTCACATCTCATGGCTCGGGCACACGTCATGGTTCGGGCACACGAGTCTTACCTAACATGTTCAGGCCTATATTAATGTTTAGATTTATATTTTTATACTCTCTCCACTCCGACTGAGTGTTTTTTCCTTAAAGGATCTCTGAACTCCTCCTATATATGTTATATTACTGGTTAAAATATGTCTACAGTTCCAATATAATGTGATATATTTATTGCATTATTACTGCTACTACGGAACTCACTTGTTCAAATGAATTATCTCTTCGTCCCTTCATTTACTTATGTATTATGTATTTATGGAAAACCTAAAATAAATTGGCAAAAATGTTTTAACTTAAAATGTCATGTAGATTACATTGGAATTTCATTCAATTACCAAAGCAATAAATATAGGAGGGACAAGTAGGCACTGCTTTAGCTAAAGTATGCTTTTTGGAAAAATCTGGCAAATGGCAGAGCTTCAAGTAGCCTTCGCTGCCATTTCGTGCCATCTTTCACCACCAGTCGCTTTGCTTGAGTATCTCCAATTTATACATTTATGTATGTATGAGTATACACTTGTCACATGAGCTCCTGGCTGATGAAGCCGCCAAGTGTTGGTAGCTTCTGACTACAAGTAACCATGCAACAGGAGCTGACAATCTATATTTCTTCATATAGAGAGTTCAGGAGTTGCCTTGAGCCAGTTTTCACAGGCTGCACCAACATTACCAAAGTCACAGTCTAAAGTGGGTATAATGCTCTAGGGACAATTTAGGTGAGCATTAACAGTTGTGGACAACCTCACGTTCAATACATTTATTTTGTGATGTGCCCTCCACAACTGGGCCTGGCTTTGCAGAATTCAGTTTCAGATGATTCACAATTTCCTTAATTTTGGGCGATCAGCGAATCATCTAAATTCTGTAACTCCAAATCCCCATTTTGCCCAATCTTGAAAATAACAAATCCGACCATGGATGAGCCATTTCATTTGGCTCATGGAGCAAAAAAAAGGGGGAGGGGAATGGAGAAGAAGCTAGATTGTTGTTGTTTTGTAACACAGATAGATTAATATTTGCTCCATTTTGGTTTGCCTAATTCATTACACATTACAGATATCATTCAAATAGCATTCACACTCTAGCGTGCACACAGTCTTCACACATTACAGACAGCATGCACACAGTTTTCACACATTACAGACAGCATGCACACAGTCTTCACACTTTATAGACAGCATCAGTGGCGTACACACAACCCATGGGGCCCCGGTGCGAAAACTGATCCGTGGGCCCCCCCCCCCCGCGCGCGCTTACTCTGCGCGGGCTGGGGCCGCAACACATGGCGGCGGGCACCTGGTCGCAGGGCTGCGACCCCTGCGACCACGTTATGTACGCCAGTGCATGCATAAACACATACACTTAAAGGACCACTACAGACACCCAGATCACATCAGCTCAATGAAGTGGTCTGGGTGCCAGGTCTCTCTAGTTTTAACCCTGCAGCTGAAAACATAGCAGTTTCAGAGAAACTGCTATGTTTCACTGAGGGTTAATCCAGCCTCTAGAGGCTGTCTCATTGACAGCCGCTAGAGGATTTTCTGCGTTTCTCACTGTGAAAATCACAGTGAGAAGACGCTGAACGTCCATAGGAAAGCATTGAGTAATGCTTTCCTATTGGCGGTTTGAATGCGCGCGTGGCTCTTGCCACGCATGCGCATTCGGAGCTGAGAGGCGGATCGGGGCGGAGAGATCCCCAGCGCCAAGGGAGTCCGGCGCTGGAGAAAGGTAAGTGCTTAAGACACACACGCACACATTAACTGACAGACACACACTCAGTGACAAACATACATACACACTCACTAACAGACGCACACAGACACACACTCTAACACTAACACGCACACTCCAACACACACACTAACACACACACACTCTAATACTAACACACACACACTCTAACACTAAGACAAACACTCTAACACTTACACACACACACTCTAACACACGCTCACACACACACTAACACAAACACACACACACACTCACTAACATACACTCACACACACACACTCACTAACATACACTAACACACTCACTAACACACACTCACTCACACACTAACTAACATACACTAACACACTCACACACACACTAACATACACTCACACTAACACACACTCACACACACACACTAACGAACATACACTCACTAACATACACACACACTAACTAACATACACTAACACACTCACACTAACACACACACACACACTAACACACACACACACACTAACGAACATACACTAACACACTCACTAACATACACTCACTAACATACACTCACACACACACACACACTAACATACACTAACACACTCACACAAACACACACTCACACTAACACACACTCACTAACACACACTCACTAACATACACTCTCTCACACACACACACACACACACGTTTTTTTGGTTTTTTTTTTTTTCTATTTAATCCCCCCAGCCTCCTTACCTGTGGGAGAGCTGAGGGGATTCCCTGGGGTCCAGTGGTGTCACCCGGTGGGCAGTCAGGCTGGCTGGCGGGCGCGCGAGGGAGCACTCTCCCCTGAGTGCTCCCTCTTCAGCTCCCACGCGCGCCGCGTACTGATGCCGGAGCCGGAAGATGACGTCATCTTCCGGCTCCGGTTTCAGTGCGGTGCGCGAGGGAGCTGAAGAGGGAGCACTCAGGGGAGAGTGCTCCCTCGCGCGCCCGCCAGCCTGACTGCCCGCCGGGTGTAAGCAGGGCCAGCCTCGGGGGGCCCGGAGGTGGCCGGCTCCTGGGCCCCCCAGGAGAAGAGGCTGGCCCAGTGAGTACATACCTGGGTCGCAGGGCGGCCGGGCCCCCTGGTGGGCCGGGCCCGGTCGCAGCCGCGACCCCTGCGACCCCGGTATGTACGCCACTGGACAGCATGCACACAGTCTTCACACATTACAGACCTCATGCACACAGCCTTCACACATTACAGACAGCATGCACACAGTCTTCACACTTTATAGACAGCATGCACACAGACTTCACACATTACAGACAGCATGCAAACAGCCTTCACACTTTACAGACAGCATGCACACAGACTTCACACATTACAGACAGCATGCACACAGTCTGCACACATTACAGACAGCATGCACGCAGTCTTCACACATTACAGACAGCATGCACACAGTCTTCACACATTACAGACAGCATGCACACAGACTTCACACATTACAGACAGCATGCAAACAGCCTTCACACTTTACAGACAGCATGCACACAGACTTCACACATTACAGACAGCATGCAAACAGCCTTCACACTTTACAGACAGCATGCACGCAGTCTTCACACATTACAGACAGCATGCACACAGTCTTCACACATTACAGACATCATGCACACAGTCTTCACACATTACAGACAGCATGCACACAGCCTTCACACATTACAGATAGCATGCACACAGACTTCACACATTACAGACAGCATGCACACAGTCTTCACACTTTACAGACAGCATGCACACAGTCTGCACACATTACAGACAGCATGCACACAGCCTTCACACTTTACAGACACCATGCACACAGCCTTCACACATTACAGACAGCATGCACACAGCCTTCACACTTTACAGACAGCATGCACGCAGTCTTCACACATTACAGACAGCATGCACACAGTCTTCACACATTACAGACAGCATGCACACAGTCTTCACACATTACAGACAGCATGCACACAGTCTGCACACTTTACAGACAGCATGCACACAGTCTGCACACATTACAGACAGCATGCACACAGCCTTCACACATTACAGACAGCATGCACACAGTCTTCACACATTACAGACAGCATGCACACAGTCTGCACACTTTACAGACAGCATGCACACAGTCTGCACACATTACAGACAGCATGCACACAGCCTTCACACATTACAACTGACCAGACTTGTACAGCCTTCACTCGTTACAAACAGTATTTACATAATGTTTTTAATTACAGATGGCATGCATGCAGCTGTCACATATTACAGGCAGCATGAGCACAGATTTCGTACATTACACAAAGCACACAGAGGCTTCACAATGTACAGGCAGTATGCATGCCACATTCAAATAAGTATCCTCACACTGCACACAATATACACACACTGTACATACCATTTATACTCTGCACACAACATCCACACTCTACATACAATATCCACACTCTGCACACAAAATCTACATACAACATTCATACTATAAATACAACATTCCACTCTGCACACAACATCCACACTCTACATATCACATCCACACTCTACATACAACATCCACACTATGCACACAACACCTACATACAACATACAACATTCACACTCTACATACAACATTCACACTCTGCACAATATGCTCAGACTCTGCAAACAACACCTAAACAATTTGTAGGGGTGGGTTGGTGCACCATTTGTGAAAGACAAGGCAAACAAAAATAATATGGAAAACAAGCACACATTTCCAATAAAAAAATCTAAAAATAACAACAATTAAAAAATATTAAATTTTATACACACAACTCCATCCTTTTATTTTGCCATAAAAGTTACAAGGAGGTATAGCCGTATATTTAACTAAGAAGAAAAATAAACTTTTATTGACTGTTTCAGGTCATCAAACTTGAAGTATATTTTAAATGCATTTTTGCAACCTAAAGATGTAATATTCAACTAGATTACTAATAATGAATATTAAATTCAATTGAACAAAAAATGCTACATGTAAGAAAAAATGGAAATCTAAAAATAGCTCCAAAGTGTAAAAAAAGACAGCACAATGATGAGCAAACTGGGGAGCGT
The DNA here is from genome assembly GCF_036172605.1 of Pelobates fuscus. Lineage (NCBI taxonomy): Eukaryota > Metazoa > Chordata > Amphibia > Anura > Pelobatidae > Pelobates > Pelobates fuscus. Next base: position 361,258,350 of record NC_086320.1, on the reverse strand, counting down.
AGCCTGCTTTTTGATTTTATCGTTCTAGGAGCTAGTTTATATGCAGAAGGCATACACTGTTTTCAGTAGCTGCATGATTTGTTTTAAAGAAAAATTGTTACTTGATTTATCTGCTTCATATAGGTATTTGTCTTGTTACCTTATAACGGAGGGCATATGAGTAGATACACCCTGCGTTGCTTTACTCCAATACATTCAAGCTTAATGTCTACTTGTTGCAGTGATTTAACTGCCTTAATACTGCTTGATGAAATCACACTGTATTTATAACTTAAACAAGGGGTTGACAAATTATTGACAAATGTAGAAGCCAGATAGACATATTTAGACAATGGTGTTCCAGACATCACGTCGGAATCAGTAAAGTCCAGTAGAAGGAGAATTTACCAGGTATAAGGCCTGCAGCATAAACAATAACATAGTTTTAGCGTATGGTAATGTTGGAGGTGTTAGGGAATTGCTTGTAAATTTGACACTTGACATTTAACATGAAAGGGCTGCTCAAATAATAATGTCCTGTCTCCCAACAATTGACTAGTTATCATGCTTGTTGAGTTGTTGTGATTATTTAGCGACAAGTTGATAATCACTTCATTAGCGATTACTGGAAATTCCCGCGCTGCAAGTGTAACATGTAACCAGGGCTCAAAATTTCAAGTTGTACGCTGCTTGCAAGGTCTAAAAGTTACTCACCCATGCAAATCTCCTACTACAGGTGGTCCTCACTTTACGACCTACCTGTTTTATGACAGCTCACACTTACGACTAAATCTTTAGCATGGGGATTCAAGGGATTTCCAACTTTGGAGAGCTGGTCTATGTTTTGGGAATTTTTCCCAAACATAGATTTCAGTGATTCCCTGCAGTATTGAGCTAAGTTTTCCCGAACATAGATTCACGTTATTCCCTGCGCTAGTGAACTGTTCTATATTTGGGGGAATTACCCCGAACGTAGACCTGCACTCTTATGCATCTTCACTAGTGCATCCTCACTTTTACGATCGGGTCTTACAACGGAACCCGGTCGGTAAGTGAGGAGTGCCTGTATATGATCTTTAGAACTGTAATAAGTGGGGGGACTGATTAACAGCCAAACTGTATGCCAATGACGTGTTATTGTGTTCTAATACAAGGATTCAAGCCTCATTCTACATTTAGGCAATAATGGAGTCTTCTGTGAGCACATGGCCTTTCACCAAGCAAAACCAGTTAGGTTGTTGATAAACTCCTTCTCCATTCCCTTCCCGTGGAGTCACTCTAGTTCTGTTAGATCCTAAGGGATTGACTGAGGGAGGTGTGTCCAGCAGAAGGAAGGGCTATCCTGTTAAAAGCCCTGTGAATAACACATCCTTTCTCTCTGTGAATTCACTCTCCTCACCCTCTCTCACTATTCTCTCTCCTCACCCTCTCTCTATATCCCCTCTCCTCACTATACACACCCTCACCCTCTCTCTCTTACTCTCAGCTGCTGATCAATGGAGTGGTAACTGTATCATGTGTCTGTCTGTTTAACTATGTTAATTTAGTTCACTTTCCATTCAATCAATAACTAGTTTTGGTAGCAACATATACTAGCCTAATTCAAATGTATATGTATTGTTAATTTGTTTGATAGACTCGTAATAAATATTATTGAATTGCCGAAAGCAAGGAGTGTGGTCTCTGAATTTACACTCAGTTTTTAAGATATTATTTTTAGTTATTAATTTTAATTTTAATTCCATAAGTTTACTTCAGGAACCAATCCATCATTAAATGAGCTGTGATTAATGTTTATCTTTCTTTAAGTGTTCTCACACATTTATGTGTTTGAGGAAAAGAGAGAAACTCAGCCTTTCTGGAAGGTATGCAGGGTGTTTTCTGCAGCATCTGAACTATTTTCTGCATTTAGGTCCGCATTGGGTGAGGGCTGGTATATATGGAACTTTATAGTAATTATATTCCACTTTGTTGTTCAATGTTACTCTAGAAGTGCCCAGATATTATCTGTGCAGCCATTGTTAATAAGATCTTCATAGGGAGTAGACTTGTGCATTCGGTTTCAAACAAATCGTGGTTTCTCCAAATTTGGGGCGATCAGCGAGTTGTCCAAAATTGGTAATTAAGGCGGCGTCACCACTGAAGCAACTTGCATCACTCGTGATGCCTATAATGGATGAAGCAGCCTGGAAAGTGGGCAGGCCTGAGGATGGACCTAGTGCCCACTTCACAGTGCAAGCACTTTGAATGAGAAACTTATGCTGTGTTGCCCCAGAACAGTTCCCTGGTGTCCTTGTTGTCTGTGGATGGGGGACACCAGGAAACTAATTTAAGACATTAGGGGCAGGACCCTAAGAGAAGGAATGTCCTGCTAAATGCTTGACAGTTGGGAGGCCTGTTCCTTAGTTGAAACACTTCACTCTGTCAGAAAAAAAAAACGTCCTAGTAGAGTGAGAGAGAGAGAAGGTATATTTAAAATTACCTTTACTGTTTGTATATGTACTCCTTACCTCCTGTACCCTAAACACAGAAACCAAATCTATTTAAGAAACCAGACTTTTTCCTTGAGAAGCTTTCAAAAGCCATGTTATATGGAATTCATGACAGGATTCAATGTTGCTACGTTAGCCGCACTATGGCAGTAAATCAGAATCCACAGGAGCGTAACCTTCAGCTCATCACTTCAGACTGGTAAATAAAAATCAATCATTTGCTAGCAGTACACAATACATATAATTACTTGGTATTTCTTGGAAAGTAAGTGACATTCAGCTTCAGATGATTTTTAAAATATAACCGACACTTTTTAACTATTTGATGGGAGCCTATCTATCACTCAAATTGTAAAACATTCTGTCCCAGGCAGGTGTACATTGATCACCATAGGTCTATCTATCTATCTATCTATCTATCTATCTATCTATCTATCTATCTGTCTATCTATCTATCTATCTATCTATCTCTCTCTGTCTGTCTGTCTATCAGCAAAGCAAGAGTGACTGAAAGGATAAGTTCCCAAAATCGACTGGTTAACAATGCAGCCCTGAAAGTGCGTGAATTGAAATCCAGTACTGCATTGAGTCAACAAAGTGCACACACACACAAATATATATATATATATATAGTGTTAATACAATGTTAATTGCATTAACTTTTAAAATTTGGCTTTGCATCTTTTCCCAAGTTGTGTGTGGCGAAACCAACCTCGCCACTGGGCCCTGGAGAAGCCTGTTTGCTAGCCTCCTACCTGCTGACTATGGCCCCTGGGTTATTTGGGGCATATTGTACTTTATATTGCTGCTACTGGCCCTTTTAAAATCATCGATGGACATATTGGGACTTTTTGGACTATGGACCAGACTTTATGGGAACGTGATACCCCAGATAGCTATACCATGGAGCCTATTCATATAATGAAAGACTATGGGTAAGACTTTAGCTCCATGGCAATTGTACTGTGTGAGTAGGATCTGCGCGCTATTCGGTAGTTTTGTGCGCGCAGATCCCAGCTATCTGGGGATAGGTGAAATGTCTGTGTGTTATGTGTAAAAGGTGAATTTATGTATTTTAAAGTGTTTGACTGTCTTTGTGTCCCCATGTGCTTAATGGAGTCTTTCTGTGCTGGGAGATAATTGAATTACTTCTCCAGCACAGAGAAGGCCCTGTAAACCTGGAAAGCTAGGGGTTTTAAAAGATACTTTACTAACTTTTGAACCCCTGGTCTGATCCATGCCATTTTTTAATATGTTGTTCCCCTGAATGGATTGATTGTGGATATGTATTTTTATGTGAATGTGATGTATGGTTTTGAAGTTACAGATATTGTGTAAAAGTTATGTTTTAAACTGTATAATAAGTGGATTATCTCTCAGGCTAAGGGGAGGGGATGTGTGGGTTGTACCATATCTCGGATTGGTTATTTTATGCCTCCCCCTGGGTGTGGCCTGTATGTGTGAGATGGAAATAAAAGCCAGGCTGGATGAGCCAGTCGAGAGTTCCTGTTTTACCCTCAAAGTGATGTGTCGTCTCATTATTGGGGGGAAGGATTTATTGCATGCTGTTCCAGTTGACTGCTAGGAGTACAAGCCTATTCGTATGGTTCCTATTCAATGGTCTACAGCATTCATATGCTTGGGAGAATTTAAAAGGTTTCTCGGATTCGGTGATTGTGGTGTCTGCCAGAGTGCTTGGAGTCCTCAGGAAGCACTAGGAGCATCCATTAACGGAGGTACCCAGTCGGGGTGCCAGGTGATCCGTTACATTGGTGGCAAGCGGTGGGATGGCGTCCTAGTGCGAGGTAAAGCAGCTCGGAGACACAGTACGTTTGGATTTACAAATTGAGGGCGACGCTAGTGTGCCTACAGCGTCCCTGTCTACACAAAGATTTGGGAAAATGAGGTTCGTAGACCCCTGGGCAACACACACACCTGAGGAAGAGAGGGAATTAGAATGGAGAGATAATGCCCGGAAAGAATTATGGTACGATGCCCTGGAGGAAGTCCAGTATCAACGGCAGCAGCGCCTTCCTGGTGTCGCATACCAGTTGGAGGAACAAATGGCCTGGCGGATGCCACTTCTGGGAGACCAACCTGGAGGGCAGCGGGTAAGACAACTCGAGTACCTCGTGGAAAGGGAACTGAGCCTGGACGCCTCATACCGGGCACTGTGGTGGTGCACTGTCCAGCCAGAGACGTGGAGGGCAGAGGGCATCCAGCCAGAGGGGGAGAACTACACAAGCCCTGGCCTGTTGTGGAAAGCCTTAGTGGAGGATGTCGACTTCGGCAGTCCAGCAGAGTCACGGTACTGGGCTATCTTTCATTACCGAGTTGGGATGATACAGGGCCCGAGATCTATTGGACTGGGAGAAGACCTCCGCCGTTTCGCTGCCATGGAACGAGAGCTGGAGATGGACTATGTAGAACTATTAAATTCCTGCCAGCCGCAGAGCAGGGGCGCAGACCGGGAAAACTGGGTGGCAGACCCAGACCTGCTAGCCTATAGCTGGGAAAACGCGGCAGAGGTACCCCCTGCTTCACTACCAGTTGCAGAAGTAGGGGACCTCATAGACTGGTCCTGGAGAGACCCACAGATGGCAGGTGGAGATGGGATCGAGGTCTCTCTACCGGCCCTACAGGGATGCTGGGCAGTCGGCCCAGATCCCCAGCGGCAGGTTACAGTTCAGAGAGAGGAGCTTGTTACACCCTCTCTCCAGCTGCAGCCTAACCCACCAAGGGGAGACCGTAAGCCCCACACCAGCGCAGATGGGACCGTGGTCTCTGCGCCCAAGTTACAGGGAGCTGAAGGAGCCGTCCTCCCTCCCCAGCGGCAGTGTGATTTGTTGGGAATTGGGAGCCCGGTCTCCATTCCCCAGCGGCAGAGTATCCAGCAGGGAATAGAGAGCCCAGCCCCCTTTCCCCCACAGCAGGACTCTGTGCTGGGAGGAGAGACAGTCGGTCTCCCTCCGCAGAGACGGGAAGTATGCATGGGAGAGGAGATTGTTACCACCTCTCCCCAGCGGCGGATCATTAATGTACAGGGAATAGAGAGCCCAGTCTCCATTCCCCAGCGGCAGAGTGTTCTAATGGGAGAGGAGCTGGTTACCACCTCTCCCCAGCGGCAGCACAGCTCACCAAGGGGAGATAGTAAGCCCCTCACCAGCGCAGATGGGACCGTGGTCTCTGCGGCCAAGCTACAGGGAGCGGAAGGGGCCGTCCTTGCTCCCCAGCGGCAGTCTACGGTTCAGGGAGAGGAGCCTGTTATTCCCTCTCCCCAGCGGCAGCGCAGCTCACCAAGGGGAGACAGTAAGCCCCTCACCAGCGCAGATGGGACCGTGGTCTCTGGGCCCAAGTTACAGGGAGCTGAAGGGGCCGTCCTCCCTCCCCAGCGGCAGTATGATTTGTTGGGAATTGGGAGCCCAGTCTCCATTCCCCAGCAGCAGAGTGTCCAGCAGGGAAGAGAGAGCCCAGTCTCCTTTCCCCAGCAGCAGGACACTGTATTGGGAGTAGAGACAGTCGGTCTCCCTCCACAGAGTATAGAAGTATGTAGGGGAGAGGAGCTTGCTACCACCTCTCCCCAGCGGCGGATCAGTAAAGTGCAGGGAGAGGAGAGCAGCGTCCTCCCTCCCCAGCGGCAGGCTGAGTTACAGGGGGCAGAGGTAGTTGGTCCTACCCCCCAGCAGCAGCGTGATTTATTGGGAATTGAGAGCCCAGTCTCCATTCCCCAGCGGCAGGCTGAGTTACAGGGGGCAGAGGTAGTTGGTCCTACCCCCCAGCAGCAGCGTGATTTTTTGGGAATAGAGAGCCCAGTCTCCTTTCCCCAGCAGCAGGACACTGCATTGGGAGGAGAGACAGTCGGTCTCCCTCCACAAAGACTGAAAGGATGCGTGGGAGAGGAGATTGTTACCACCTCTCCCCAGCGGCAGAGTGTTCTAATGGGAGAGGAGCTGGTTACCACCTCTCCCCAGCGGCAGCTTAATGTACCAGGGGGAGACTGTAAGCCCCACAACTGTGCAGATGGGACTGTGGTCTCTGCACCTACAACACAGGGTGTAAGGACAGTCAGTCCTGTCCCCCAGCAACAAGGCTGCTTAGCCAAAGGGGAGACAGCCGGTCTCCCCCTCCAACAGCGGAGCTATGTATCCAAAGGGGAGACAGTCGGTCTCCAGCAGCAGAGCTGTGCAGCTAAAGAGGAGACAGTCGGTCTCCAGCAACCAGGCTCCAACCAGACTACTCCCGTGGTAGTGCTGGCACCAGGACAGAGTACCGCTGGTCTCTGCCCCCTCAGCAACCCACCAAGGCAGCCTACCAGTCCCCCACACAGCCGTGGTAAAGCACCTGGACATGGACAAGATTCTCCCTTACCCAGGTGGAGTAACCATTTATTGCGGGTGGGCTGTACTGCTGTTTCTGTCTTGTGGGTGGGCTGCTGGACTATCAAGGGCACTGACCGGCAAGAGGTCAGGTACCCTGTTAGTCTGTTTGGAAAAGGGGAGAAATGTGGCGAAACCAACCTCGCCACTGGGCCCTGGAGAAGCCTGTTTGCTAGCCTCCTACCTGCTGACTATGGCCCCTGGGTTATTTGGGGCATATTGTACTTTATATTGCTGCTACTGGCCCTTTTAAAATCATCGATGGACATATTGGGACTTTTTGGACTATGGACCAGACTTTATGGGAACGTGATACCCCAGATAGCTATACCATGGAGCCTATTCATATAATGAAAGACTATGGGTAAGACTTTAGCTCCATGGCAATTGTACTGTGTGAGTAGGATCTGCGCGCTATTCGGTAGTTTTGTGCGCGCAGATCCCAGCTATCTGGGGATAGGTGAAATGTCTGTGTGTTATGTGTAAAAGGTGAATTTATGTATTTTAAAGTGTTTGACTGTCTTTGTGTCCCCATGTGCTTAATGGAGTCTTTCTGTGCTGGGAGATAATTGAATTACTTCTCCAGCACAGAGAAGGCCCTGTAAACCTGGAAAGCTAGGGGTTTTAAAAGATACTTTACTAACTTTTGAACCCCTGGTCTGATCCATGCCATTTTTTAATATGTTGTTCCCCTGAATGGATTGATTGTGGATATGTATTTTTATGTGAATGTGATGTATGGTTTTGAAGTTACAGATATTGTGTAAAAGTTATGTTTTAAACTGTATAATAAGTGGATTATCTCTCAGGCTAAGGGGAGGGGATGTGTGGGTTGTACCATATCTCGGATTGGTTATTTTATGCCTCCCCCTGGGTGTGGCCTGTATGTGTGAGATGGAAATAAAAGCCAGGCTGGATGAGCCAGTCGAGAGTTCCTGTTTTACCCTCAAAGTGATGTGTCGTCTCATTATTGGGGGGAAGGATTTATTGCATGCTGTTCCAGTTGACTGCTAGGAGTACAAGCCTATTCGTATGGTTCCTATTCAATGGTCTACAGCATTCATATGCTTGGGAGAATTTAAAAGGTTTCTCGGATTCGGTGATTGTGGTGTCTGCCAGAGTGCTTGGAGTCCTCAGGAAGCACTAGGAGCATCCATTAACGGAGGTACCCAGTCGGGGTGCCAGGTGATCCGTTACATTGTGTTTCAAAGCTGTTGTATACAGCAAACACAGACTCAAAGGAATCTATGTTTAAAATGGAATGAGGCAAAAATGTGATTCTTTGTTAAACTCTTGATGAACCTGTCCTCACCACAAGCTCCTGGAGGAGCCTGCTTGCTAGCCTCCTGCCTCAGGACTATGGGCCATGCTAAAAGGCTATTGAAAGACTGGGTTCGTGGCATTCCCCTGGACTGTACGGGAACCAAACCAACCCATGAACTGTTAAAGGGAAACTCCAGTGCCAGGAAAACAATTAATTTTCCTGGCACTGCAGGTCCCCTCTCCCTCCCACTCCCCAATCCTCGGTTGCTGAAGGGGTGAAGACTCCTTCAGTTACTTACCAGAGGCAGCGACATGTCCCACGTCGTTGCTTCTTCCTCCGCTGCCGCTCCTCCTAGTGATTACGTCGGCCTGTGGGCGAGACTAATCCCACCCACCGGCCGGGGAGACCTAATGCGCATGGGAACTGTGTGGTGGCCATCTTGTTCACGAGAATGCAGGTAGCGGTGTCGATCGCGTGGAACTTAAATCAGACACTAAAACTCCCGAACACTGCTGAACTTGGACAAATGCCTGCTCTTTCCCCACACACGTCAGGAGTGTGCCATTCAGTAGGTTTGCTTGTATGGTTCATACGAACAAACGCTACCAAGAAGCTAGAGTGTGCGTTTGGTATTTCTTTCACATGGAACTCCTTAAGTAAATCGGACAAAACGCCCTGGAACTGTTTTGGGCATAGGACCATGTGTGCGGCCGGTCAGAACTTCCACACGGTGGCGTTTTGGCTCTGTTCGTGGGATCTGAGCACTTTTTGGATATGTTGGGCACTCAGATCCAGGCTATCTGGGGATGTATAGACTCTGGGGGCTCCTATGTGGGAAATATGTGTTTTTATGGTTTTCAATATTTGTTACTGTTTTTGCTGAGTCACGATGACAATGCATTTTGTGGACATTTTGTGGGTGTGTTTATGGGCGTGTTTTGAGGAGTGTCTACTGTACTAGATTCTATATAAATGTGAGCCATTTGGCTGGGAATAAACAGATCTTCTTCACCCTTCACTAAGCCTCGGCTCATGTTTGGGTGATACCGTAGTTCACCACCACTTCAGCGATACCTATAATTACTGGCAGCTATAATCACTCTGGAGCTGATCACAACTGGAAGGGGTGACCACAGGCGGTATTAACCCATCTTCAAGAGGGTATACCACTACAAAACTAATATGCCGATGCCCAACCAGAATCCTTTGCGATAGTAACAGATTTGTGGTTTCTGTGGGAAAAACAAGTCTTATGGTTTGACTGGTGTGCATATATCTGTTCAACATTGTATTAACTATCCACAGACTTCAGATGGAAGGGGTTTTCAATCACGATTTTTTCCCCATCATAACCTTTTTGTTTTTTCAGTGGCATTCTAGGTGAGTGACACATTCTCACATACCCAACATTAACAAGACAAGTACAGGTGTGTTGGCAGTGATATGGTTACATAAAAATGGAGACAGCATCAAAGGGCACTAAAGCTACATTTTTAATGGGACTCCCCCATTCTCAAGGAGAGAAAACCAGAAAAGGATTATGATCCCATGGGGCCCTAGGCATCTGGCCAGTTTGCACCCCCTTTCATTCTTCATTCTTCACATAGGGATTGTTCATGGTTCCAGGGCTCCTGTCTAACCCCTGGGCCTAATCAATAAAAGAGAAACACATTTTGCTTTTAAAACTTAGAAAGACCCATGATTCATTTAGAGATCAGCTACATAAACATACTGGGGGATATTTATCAGAATGATCTGAAAATTGGAGGTCAAATATCGTTATTATTTTGATCGTATATATGAAAGTGATCTAAAAATGTAAAGTGTTTTTCATAGTAAATTCTGCAAGATTTCTCAGGAATTTCCATTTTAGAAGAATTTATAGTAGAGAAAAAATTCAGCTACTTTTTCCGACAGAAATATTCATTATTCCATTGTGGTGGTGGTGACAAATTGGTGCATATTGAAAAATTACGGCTAGGGTGAAAAAAAATAAAAACAGATGAAAAAAACCTGACAGATTTAATAAACGGTGCAAAAAATTTATGGAAAATTAGATGGTAAAGTGTTGGCGACACTTACATCTCCTCCAATAGTTTTACAGATCATTGAGTTACTGGTGGGTTATAAAAGTACCTGAGTCCCTATTCTATGATGCATTATAATATCTGCATAGAAATGTGTTTTATTGCTGCATTTATTGAAGATATCTCATAAATATTCATACTTGAACTTGAAGAAGACTGGTCTCAAAAGCTTGCACTCAATCTACTTAATCAATCTATCACATAACACAGTGCCAAGCTTTAACGAAAAAAAATGGAAGTAGTTTAGATTTCCTCTTTAATCTGTATCATTTTTATAGTATATTTATCTTGTAATCGTTCATAAGCAATCGATAGTTAAGTGTTTTTTATGGAAACCAGTATGCAATCTTCATCAGGTTGTTTTTAATCAATATATAGACTTAAAAGGACAAAGCAAAATGCACGCAATGTTTGATTCCAATTTTACAATAAAAAATGTTATTTGTAAGGTGCTTTTCTATCAATTTTGTTAAATGCCAGATGTTTCATATTACATGCCAATTCTCTATTCAATAGCGAGCACACTGGAATATTTGCTTAGTTTGTAATAATGGGCCAGAGAAACAATGTAACAAGTGTGATTTTTACATTACCGGTATTGATTCATAGCCAAAAATGTTAATACATATTGTAATATTACCTATTTTCCCACTAATTAGATGGAAGTGCGGAATGTTTAGATACTCCATGCTGATTGTGAAATCAATATACCGACAATTGCTTTAAGTTAACATGCCAAGCGGGTCCTAATGACTCTCAGTGGCAAAAACAAAAATAATGAAGCACTTCCAGCACTTGTTAGCAGTCGTAAGGTCAGAGGCATTTTAATAAAACACTTTGTATTATTATTTATACATACATTACATTAATCAGATGTTAATTCTCAGAACTGAGCGATCTGTGGGGATATTCTGTTGGTTCCTATGGTTATTGCTCCACTTCTCACAAAAAGTACACTACTAGCCCCCTTCTAGCAAAAAGATGGTTTATCCCTCTTCCAAATTTGTGGCATTTACAAACAAGTTGATTTGGGAATCAAGCCTGCAACCCAGAGGTTTGGACAGATACTACAACAGAGGATTATCTAACCATATATAATTCTAACATATCATTTAACCATCTCGTAAGTTTATGGGTGCTACACTAATGTAGCAACTAGAGATGTCGCGAACATAACATTTTCCGTTCGCGAATGGCGAACGCGAACATCCGCAAATGTTTGCGAACGGTCGAACCGGGCGAACCGCCATAGACTTCAATAGGCAGGCGAATTTTAAAACCTACAGTTTTGGCCACAATAGTGATGGAAAAGTTGTTTCAAGGGGACTAACACCTGGACTGTGGCATGGTTTTAATCCACTGTGGCATAGTTGATGCAGAGTCTGGTTTTAATCCATAAAGGGTATAAATCACCTAACGTTCCTAAATTGTTTGGAATAACGTGCTTTAAAACATCAGGTATGATGTTGTATCGATCAGGTAGTGTAAGGGTTACGCCCGCTTCACAGTGACAGACCAAACTCCCCGTTTAACGCACCGCAAACAAACGCAAACAGTCCATTTGCACAACCGCAAACTCCCCATTTGCACAAGGTTGGATACCAAGTTAGCCATGTTCCGTTCCTTGTCCTCACTGATGTCATTGAAGGTCTCTTCCTTCACCCAGCCACGTACAACACCAAGGGTCCCCGAAAGGTGACAACAAGCCCCCTGGGACGCCTGCTGTGTTTTGTCTTCCACCTCCTCAAAGCCACCTTCCTCCTCTGACTCCTCTTCTTCAGACTCCTCTCTCTGCTTTGCCTCTCTCTGCATTATTAAAAGGTGTGTAAAGTAGTACTATTCCTATCAGTTTAATCCCTGTTACGTCCCCTATCAGGGGACGTGTATATGGCATCGATTTTAGGAACCGGGAGATAGAAAAAGATGCTTGGTCGGTCCTCCTACTTCAAATTTGGGGCACTACGCGTGCAATCTAATGTGCCACCAGATAGGAGTGGTGTGTTAAGTAGTACTATTCTTATCAGTTTAATCCCTGTTACGTCCCCTATCAGGGGACGTGTATATGGCATAGATTTTAAGAACCGGGAGATGGAAAAAGATGATTGGTTGGTCCTCCTACTTCAAATTTGGGGATCTGCGCATGTAATCTAATGTGCCACCAGATAGGAGTGGTGTGTTAAGTAGTCCCCCTCATCAGGCCTTTTTTAGTCGAATGTATCGCCCACTGTCAGTCCCTTCGGGATCCATCACTCATTCATCTTCATAAAGGTGAGGTAATCTAGACTTTTTTGACCTAGGCGACTTCTCTTCTCAGTGACACTACCTCCTGCTGCACTGAAGGTATTTTCTGACAGGACACTTGAAGCGGGGCAGGCCAGAAGTTCTATCGCAAATTGGGATAGCTCAGGCCACAGGTCAAGCCTGCACACTCAGTAGTCAAGGGGTTCATCGCTCCTCAGAGTGTCGCTATCTGCAGTTAAGGCGAGGTAGTCTGCTACCTGTCGGTCGAGTCGTTCACTGAGGGTGGACCCCGAAGGGCTGTGGCGATGCGTAGGACTTAAAAAGCTCCGCATGTCCTCCATCAACAACACGTCTGTAAAGCGTCCTGTCCTTGCCGGCGTGGTCGTGGGAGGAGGAGGATTACTTTCACCTCTTCCCCTGTTAGATTCCCGTTGTACTGTGACATCACCCTTATACGCTGTGTAAAGCATACTTTTTAATTTATTTTGGAACTGCTGCATCCTTTCCGACTTGCGGTAATTCGGTAACATTTCAGGCACTTTCTGCTTATACCGGGGGTCTAGTAGCGTGGACACCCAGTACAGGTTGTTCTCCTTCAGCCTTTTTATACAAGGGTCCCTCAACAAGCACAATAGCATGAAAGACCCCATTTACACAAGGTTGGATGCCGAGCTACTCATGTCCCGTTCCTCATCCTCAGTTATCTCACTGAAGGTATGTTCTTCCCCCAGCCACGTTGTGTTTGGTCTTCCTCCTCCTCCTCAAAGCCACATTCCTCCTCTGACTCCTCTTCCTCACAATCCTCTTTCAGCATTGCCGCAGGTCCAGCAAGCGATGCTGATAAGGCTGTTTCTGGTGGTGATGGTGACCACAACTCTTCCTCTTCCTCTTCACGCTCATCTACGGCCTGATCCAGCACTCTTCGCAAGGCACGCTCCAGGAAGAAAACAAATGGTATGATGTCGCTGATGGTGCATTCGGTTCGACTGATTAGGTTTGTCACCTCCTCAAAAGGACGCATTTGCCTACAGGCATTGCGCATGAGCGTCCAGTAACGTGGCAAAAAAATTCCCAGCTCCGCAGAGGCTGTCCTAGCACCCAGGTCATACAAATACTCGTTAATGGCTTTTTCTTGTTGGAGCAGGCGGTCGAACATTAGGAGTGTTGAATTCCAACGTGTCGGGCTGTCGCAAATCAAGCTCCTCACTGGCATGTTGTTTCGCCGCTGGATATCTGAAAAGTGCACCATGGTCATGTAGGAACGCCTGAAATGGCCACACACCTTCCTGGCCTGCTTCAGGACGTCCTGTAAGCCTGGGTACTTATGCACAAAGTATTGTACGATCAGATTACACACATGTGCCATGCACGGCACATGTGTCAACTTGCCCAAATTCAATGCCGCCAACAAATTTCTTCCATTGTCACAAACCACTTTGACGATCTCCAGTTGGTGCGGAGTCAGCCACTGATCCACCTGTGCATTCAGGGTGGACAGGAGTGCTGGTCCGGTGTGACTCTCTGCTTTCAGGCAAGTCAACCCCAAGACGGCATGACACTGCCGTATCCGGGATGTGGAATAGTACCTGGGGAGCTGGGGGGGGTGCCGTTGATGTGGAGCAAGACGCAGCAGCAGAAGAGGACTCAGCCGAGGAGGTTATGGAAGAGGATGGAGTAGGAGGAGTAGAGGAGGTGGCAGCAGGCCTGCCTGCAAGTCGTGGCGGTGTCACCAACTCCTCTGCAGAGCCACGCATTCCATGCTTGGCAGCCGTCAGCAGGTTTACCCAATGCGCAGTGTAGTTGATATACCTGCCCTGACCATGCTTTGCAGACCAGGGATCAGTGGTCAGATGGACCCTTGGCCCAACACTGTGTGCCAGACAGGCCATTACTTCCTTTTGCACAATCAAGTACAGGTTGGGGATTGCCTTTTGTGCAAAGAAATTTCGGCCGGGTACCTTCCACTGCGGTGTCCCAATAGCTCAAAATGTTTGGAACGCCTCAGACTCCACCAGCTTGTATGGTAAAAGCTGGCAGGCTAAGAGTTCAGACAAGCCAGCTGTCAGACACTGGGCAAGGGGGTGACTTTGTGACATTGGCTTCTTACGCTCAAACATGTCCTTGACAGACACCTGACTGTGGGCAGATGAGCAGGAACTGCTCCAGGCGAGAGACGGAGTGGCGGATGTTTGAGAGGGGGCAAGGAGGACAGCAGTGGTTGACGTGGCTGAAGATGCTGGACCAGGAGGAGGATGGCGGCTTTGAGTTTGTGTGCTGCTTGTACTCATGTGTTGATCCCATAGGCGTTTGTGATGTGCGATCATGTGCCTTCGCAAAGCAATTGTACCTAGGTGGGTGTTGGACTTCCCACGACTCAGCTTCTTTTGGCACAGGTTGCAAATGGCATCGCTGTTGTCAGAGGCAGACACACAAAAAAAATGCCACACTGCTGAGCTCTGCAATGACGGCATTCTGGTGGGGGCAACAGCATGCGTTGATTGGCGTGGTGTCTGGCTGACCCCGGGTGCCGATGCATGCTGTCTGACTGTGCCACTAGCTCCTTGTGACAACCTCCCCCTGCTTCCAACTCGTCTCCTCCTCCTCTCTGTCTCCCCATCTGAACTTTCCCCCTGTTCTTCTTCTCTTCTAGCGGGCACCCACGTGACATCCACGGACGCATCGTCATCATCATCATCAACCGCTTCACTTGTATCTGACAACTCAGCAAAGGAAGCAGCAGCGGGTACAACATCATCATCATCACACCGTACGCCCATGTGTGTAATGCTGCCTGACTGAGACATATCCCTGTTATCTACATCCTCTGGCAATAATGGTTGCGCATCACTCATTTCTTCCAACTGATGTGTAAATAACTCCTCTGACATATCAAGTGAAGCGGCTGTGGTGCTAGTGTTGGTGGTGGCGGCAGGCGGGCGAGTGGTAACTTGAGAGGTGCCCGAAGCTAAGCTGTAGGAGGATGGTGCGTCAAGGTTCCAAGCAGAAGCTGTAGAAGATTGGGAGTCCTGTGTTAGCCAGTCAACTTTGTCCTCAGAACTTTTCGAGTTCAGGGTACGTGGCCTCTGAACACTGGGCATTATTCTAGGGCCAAAGGGAATCACAGAACCACGACAACGACGGCCCCTGCGGGGTGGCCTGCCTCTGCCTGTCATTTTTTTTTCGATTAGTGGTACTATGCGTGCAAGCTACTGTGACAACAGATATGAGTGGCACTGTGCACTGGCAGAAGTTGGCAGAGTAGACGCTGTAGGCCTGACACACACGCTTGCAGACAACTAACTGCTATTCAATCTATTACAGTCAAAATTGTATTTTTTTTTTTTAAATGTACACTACTGTTACTCCAGATATGAGTTGCACTGGTGTGACACTGTGCCCTGGCAGGCCCTGAAACGCAACCGTGTGAAGGAAACTGACTGCTATTATTTCACAGTCAAAAAAGTGTTTTTTTTTTAAATGTACCCTACTGTTACACCAGATATGAGTTGCACTGGTGTGACACTCTGCCCTGGCAGGCCTTGAAATGCACACGTGTGAAGGAAACTGACTGCTATTATATTACAGTCCAAAAAGTTTTTTTTTTTTTTAAATGCAAGCTATTGTGACACCAGATATGAGTGGTGGCACTGGGCAAGTGGGCACAGTATACGCTGTGAGCCTGACACACACGCTGGCAGGCAGGCAACTGCAATTAGATACACAGAGAAAAAAAAAAGCAGACTGATGTTCTAGCCCTAAAAAGGGCTTTTTGGGGTGCTGTCCTTACAGCAGAGATCAGATGAGTCCTTCAGGACTGTAGTGGACACTGAATACACTAGCCTAGCTATCGATTTCCCTATTAAATCAGCAGCAGCACACTGTCCCTCCTCTCACTAAGAATGCAGCTTCAGAATGAATCTAAAATGGATGCTGTCCAGGAGATGGGATGGTCTGGGAGGGAGGGTCTGCTGCTGATTGGCTGGAATGTGCCTGCTTACTGTGAGGTACAAGGTCAAAGTTTACTCAATGATGACGAATAGGGGGCGGACCGAACATTGCATATATTTGCCGTCCGTGGCGATCGCGAACAAGCTATGTTCGCCAGGAACTATTCGCCAGCGAACTGTTCGGGACATCTCTAGTAGCAACCACACCCTGGTCTTTCCAAACTTCTGCTCACCTCCTTCGCTATTGACCCTGCCCGGGAGCACTTACCACAGGGGATCAGTAATTCTGCTACTACAATGTATACTTAGAACATCCTACTCTATCATATTGTATCCTGTTGTGTGAATCATGACAGGTAAACTATTAATGCTGTTTGCAGTTACAAACAGCACATATAACAAGATGTTTCAAAATTACTACATTCCCGTATTGAGAAATACAGATGAGAACACCGTATTTATATTTTGTGCTGAATAACTTTCATATTTTTTTCTTATTAGTTGAGTGATCAAAACATGTCAGTATATATCTTGAAACAGCAAAATTGTGATAACTGGCATTTTCCGTATAGACATATCTGGTTTAGAAAATGATTCTCAGTAATTAAACTGTGATCACAGAAACAGAAATTGATACTATACCTTAAAAGTGTAATTATAAATTGGCCAAAAACAGTCAGCGATATAAATAAACCCGTACAGTGTAAAGAAGTACTCTAAGCAACAGGCCAATGTAATGGTCAATGGTCATAGGTTACATTACATCGAGTCTTTGGGAACCGTCACTCAGATCCAATGTCAGTGATGATGGGAAATAGAAAGATTTGTAAGACAAAACGTGTCATCATTTGTCTTATGATGTTTTTTTAGGTAGGTTTGAATTTCTGACATCATGTAACCTTTTTCGCATATATGGTTACAGAAAATGCTCAACCGGAATTGGTGATTTAGTAGTGTAGTATAAAGGCTACTGGCTGCTCTTAAAGGACCACTCTAGTGCCAGGAAAGCATACTCGTTTTCCTGGCACTAGAGTGCCCTGAAGGTGCCCCCAAAATTTTCAACAAACATTGGTATATCCTCCAACAGGATGAAGAAATCCTACCATACCTTAACGATAAACCTAAGTTAATCTTTAGAGGGGCCCAAAATTTAAGACAGAAATTAACTTCTAGTTATTTAGAAGCTCCTAAATCGAAAGAATTTTTTTTAACCATTAACAAATCCCTGCAGAAAGGTTTCCATTATTGTGGGGACTGTATGGGCTGTAGGAATTACAAGAATAAACCTAAGAAAATAGAAGCTTTCCACTCCAAGATTGGTTCTGTTAATTTTAAGATCAATTCATTTATTTCTTGTCACACTAAGAATGTGGTGTATCTGCTCACGTGTCCTTGTGGACTCCAATATGTGGGGAAAACATCAAGGAACTTAAAAACAAGGATACGTGAGCATATCTACAATATAAGGAGAGGTTTTTTAAAGCATAGTGTCTCTACACATTTTTTAAACGCTCATGGTGGGAACCCTGCAGGGCTCAATTTTTTTGGGATTCAGGCCATTAAACCCCATTGGAGGGGAGGTCATTTCGAGTCCGCATTGAGCCGCTGTGAGATGAGGTGGATCTTTGATCTGGAAACACTGACTCCGGGCGGGCTCAATGTGGACTTCGAGATGGCAGCCCTTATTTAGAAGAACTGCCCTGTTTGGCCACTCTTAAACCACCATTTTATTATATATATATTTTTTACTTATTTTTTATTGATAATTTCCCCTTTAAGAATTGTATTTTTTCTCCCAACAATGTTCTTTTCCTTGAGAGGGGGTTTCACACCCTTAACCCCTTTTTTCCTTACGGAAAAGCCTTATTCTGTTTTTATTAGTAATTTAGAGAATTGATTTTTTTCTCTTAATATGTTTTCTCCTAATATTGTAGAATATATAATGTATTAATAAGCTCTGCTAAGCAGATTTCTACAATATGAATGGTTTATTTCTATCTGATTTATTTTCCCTCATTTGCAAGTATGTTTTATAAGTAAAATGCCAGGTATAAAGATGGCGTCCGAATACATTAATGTCCGGGTTGAAGGACACCACACGGACTGAACCGTGATGACGTCATTTGACGCAAATCAAGCCGACGGACCCGGAAGTGACATCACAACACGGAAGTAATGTGAACTTTTACCCGCGAAAACTGACAGCTCCGGACGTATTTAAAGAGACTAGATGGACTTGTATGTTATGCACCTTTGAAGAAGACGGAAGTGGAAACGCGTAGTGCTTTGTAATTTTTTATACTATTTGTCTTAAAAGTATTTCCAATAAATCCTTTTATACTTTACCACTTGGTCGTTTTGGTGTGACCGGAGGAATATTAAGAGAAGGCTGGAGCTGATCCTGGAGCTGATCCTGTTGGAGTATACAGCATACAGGAGTTTTGAAGAGCCTACACAGTCAGAGCCTGCTAAAATAGGCTCTGTTTATCGTGAGTGACCCAATACCACCATTACTCATACTTATTTCCTCATACAGTATTATGCTATGTGCATTCTGTTTATGTTTTTTCTAGACTGATTCGGTAATCTGCCGAGGGATCTATTGACGTACAGATATAAGTATTTTATGTCTATATAGCACCCCCCTCTATATATATTTTTTCCTTTCTCTAACCTATTTGTATAGTGACTTTGGGTGATTTTGTGGCACTTGGGGGTAGTTGCTGTTTTACCACCTTTGTATTAGCATTAATAGCGCCAATCCACCCACAGATATTTTCGTAAGAAATATTGTTTGTAGTTGTTCTAATGTATTTGAACTGTTTATTGCACTTTTTCTTCTGTCAAATTTACTATAATGTATTAATAAAAAAAAATTATGTGCAAACTCTGGTGTGCCTTGGGTCTATTTCCTATATCATGTAACCTTTTTACCTGAAGTCCTATTGTTTGAAATCATCCTACAAATCCCCAAATCACAGGTAAACAGAAGTTTTTTTTCAATTTGAAGAAAGAGAAAACTAAAAGCCTCAAATCTCGTGTTTAGTTCTGATGTGTTTTCTGTTTTAGGTCATTTAATGGTTCATCAAATCCAATAATTAGTCACTTGTGCTACGTCATCATGGTTTATAATTAATATCAATATGGCTATAAATGTCAGCGAGAACACATTTCACAGAATAACGTGAGCTATCAATATTCATTATTGCTACCAAAGACCTTCACAAGTGGCTGTGCTTTATAACCTTTAGAAATCAATAGGAATTTGTCCATGAGCTAAATTCCTTGTGTATACAAGTTTAACTGAATGTCGAGCACAATTGGATCAGTGTCCTATTAGCAGAACATAGTTGCTTACTCCATTAGCACGCCATTTTGGGATGTCACGTGACCAGGCTGTTATGGAGTACACGGTGACAGCCATTCTGTTTCATAACTTTAAAACTGGGACCATCACGATTAGTAATGTGTCTTATGATTAAACAATTTTACTTTTGGTGAGTGACCTTGGGTTTCCAACTTAACGTCCCCTACCAATCAGGGTTACTCACTAAACTCGAAATGTTTACAAATTAATTTCAAAGGGCAAAATTGAGGCAAAAATATCCAAACTGTTACTATAATGAGAATAGCTGGTTTTACCTCTAACACTCTGAGCACCAATACAATTTGAATGTGTTTGATAGATTTTTCCCTCATAAATATGCTGTATTAATTGCATGTTCAAATCTTTATAGTGTTTGCACGAACATAATAAATGTTTTGTAAAATTCTACACCACAAGCTGGCCTCCTTAGCTGCACTCCCTCAGTCCAGGAAAAGACTTCCTTATAAAAAGTATGAACACAGCAGGAAGGATTAAGACCCTGGGCAGGTTACCAATTTGCCCCCCTTAATTTTTTCACATAGGGACGGTTAACATGGCCGAGAAAATTCATGGTTCCTGGTGTCCCTGTCTAATCCCTAGGCTATAGGCAGCTACCTAGAGGTGCATTATGGTACACAGCACAGCCATTGACAGCACTGAGTGACACCCAGTGAGACATATAGGAAGATTATCACTTGCTGTTTATAGTTTCTCTGACTCTCTGCAAGCAAGTTGTGAATGAAAAGTGCTCAGTGCTTTCACTCAGTGCTTTTAGGGACTGAGCTGTGTACATCCCTTTGGTAAGGAAGTTTTTCTTGCATGGGGGTGTGTGGCTAAGGAGGCTGGCTCATGGTGCAGCATTCTGCGAAACATTTATTTTTTGTGCATTTGACCATGTAAAAAAATACAGCACATACATCACAGTTGTATTGGTGCCTGGAGTGTCACTTTAAGAAAATAATGCTCTAGGTGAATCCCACCTTTTTGTAGCTTTGTAGTATTGTTGTTTCAATTCTAGATTTCATAATTGACATATTTATTTGTACAGGCTTAACAAACCTCACCATGGGACTTGCTTGGCTGAAATCAAGGAGCAGACTACTAGATTTGTAAATAGAATGTAATCAGCATAGAGATCATTAACATGGCTACTTATACGTGTGCTGGGGTATTCTTCTGGCACTGCATGGGTCCCCTATCATGCCCAGCGAGCATGATTCATTGTTTCACTGTAGAAACATTGTCAATAAAATGTGATGTGTGTAATGGATACATTAAATGGTTACCTAATAGGTATAGTATGACTGGCTACAGCACGGGAAGGGTTCATTTGGCTGCCCCACTAGAGGAATGTTCCATATGTCAGGTCACAGAAAAAGGGTTGTAAAATTTGTTTCATTCCTGTTTAACCAGCATCCCTCTGGCTAGGTGTGAAACATTGCATCCAATGACATTCACATGTATTTACCACAGACCTGCTTGCTGCTTGTTTTTTGGTTGATCTGCTTGACCCTTTGGATATGCAAATCAACAACTAGAAGTCAGGATCCAGGCTCTCTGCCAAGAGTCACATTCAAAAAACATTAAAACAATCCATAGATAAAAAATTGACCAGTGCACCTTTAAATGTTTGGGGGGGGGGGGGGGGAGGGGGGGAAGGAAGTAAGTTAATCTAAGTCACAAGTGCGTATTGTAATGTGTCTTTGGAATGGATGAATTCAGACAAATCCACATATAGAAAAAAAGATATTTCTGCAACTGCTGTACAAGAGATAGTGATCTTTTACTAAATTCTTTTATATAAATTTGTGTTTAAATTAGCCAAATGTGAGATTAGTGGTGTCAGCAAATTGGGAGTCTCGCACCCGTTTGGAGTAGTGATGTTCGTGACATTCCCTCCCTTTACTCCATTCCCACTTTACAGACATTGAGTTGATAGGGGTGATATGCTACATATTGCATATATATATATATATATATATATATATATATATATATTGTATCCATTAGGTTATCCATTGGATCACCAAAAAAGTGATCCAAAGACTGCAGTCCTCACCCACCACAAGGATTTAAACTACCAAGCCACAGTGCAAATTATGTATAATATCCTAAAACTTGGAACAAGGGAAAAACGAGGATGTAGAATGTCAGTAACATCCGTTCTACAAAATAGCAGACGCAAAAATACTTCGTCATTCATTTCTCAGTCACGTATGAGCAGACTTCTGCATTTTTCTTTGTCATTCTTCAGAGGTTTCAACAAACCCGTGAAGCTGGAAATAACCATCTTAAACGATGTAAAAGTGTTTCAGATATAAATATATGTCAGGGGACCTGGCAATTTCTTCCAGTACAGACTTCCCATCAGTTGACAACGCAACCATGTCATACAAGCATTTACATGAGTTACAAATACATGTTAACCTGCCATTATGCTTTGCAAGCAATATTGTATCCTTTGTAAACACACAATAAACTAAGCTGATATCGGACTGTTCCTCCAGTTTAAATATATCTCATCCTCAGATTTATACTGCCACTTTATAGCTTCAGAAAATGACTGTCTCAGGTCTGAAAAGTAATTCCACTCTGTCATATTTGTCTTTGAAAATTGTAACAAATTATGGTGATTTATAACATCAAACTCTAGTCTTCCATTTTTCCCCCCAGAAGGAAATATCGCTGATGGCGAGATCCCAGGCCATTCATTTATTCTGTGTGGAAGGTGACAGTTAAAAACATGCTTCATCTACGCAGCATTCAGAATGACACCCTTTTCCTATGAGGAGAGGCTGTCAACATAACTCAAGCTGTCAAGGCACCTATACAAAGGATGTGTAACAAATCGGAAGCTCCACTACTTTGCTTGCTTGCTAATGAGCTGTGACTGCCTCTTGAATGGCTAGCTTCATTGAGCCAGCCGCCCCTGACCTCTTATGGTCTCTCTCCAGTCAATATATGTTACAATATCATTTGTCAGTCTTTAAGGACAGGTCAAAGTGAGCAATATGCTTTAAAACTGCAGTTTACTTTCTATTTAAAAAGCATTTCTTCTAGAAGGGCATTGTATTATTTTTAAATGAAAATACAGGGCTACTCCTGGTAAAATCTAGCAGCTATAATTTAATGCATTATATAATTTGTTAAAAAGATGATTATCTTTCTTAACAAATTGCCAGCCTGCTTCTTCTACACAGTAACAGTTGGAACCAGGAGCTGGCTAATATATATCTGGCAATCCTAGTCCTTCCGTAGGTGGATCGGAGAACTGGTGCATATATTTATTTATTTATTAAATATTTTACCAGGAAGGATACATTGGGATTTCTCTTGTTTTTAAGTATATCCTGGGCCCACAAACATTGCATTGTCACACGAGGGCACAATATAATATTCAAATAACAAAATTATATTAAAATACACATATATAAATTTAGCACAGAACAGGTGAGATATATTATCCACCATGATTTGAGGTGCATTCTGTATTGAGATATGTTGCCATAGATCTCTTAAAAGATTTTAGATGAGGAAGATTTGATCATGTACAGAAGGTTATTCCATAATTGAGGTGCTCTGGAGGAAAAAGAGGATTGAGACACTTTATTTTTGTATTGTGGTAAACGAAATAAAGTGCTAGTACTGAATTGGAAGTTATGGGAAGTGGGAACAGCCAGGGAGAGCATTCTACTGGGTGAGAGCTTATCATAAACCCTCCTAAACACAAGGCTGGAAAGGTGAAGGTTGAGACTGGATACCAGCACATTAACATGTCGTACACCATACATAACAATATAGTTATTCGTTTTCACAACATTCCTTTAGACTCTCTCTAGCTAAGGATAAATATATGTTGTAGGCAAAAAAAATAATAAGGTGAATGTACGTATATTGCAGGTATAGATAACAAATTCTGCATAATTAATTGTGCCTAATAGAGATGTCTCGAACAGTTCGCCGGCGAACATAGCTTGTTCGCTCATCATGGAGGTAGGAGGGTCTGCTGCTGATTGCCTGGAATGTGTCTGCTGACTGTGAGGTACAGGGTCAAATTTTACTCAATGATGACGAATAGGGGGCGGACCGAACATCGCATATTTTCACCCGCCGCGGCGACCGCGAACAAGCTATGTTCACTGGCGAATAGTTCCCGGCGAATTGTTCGGGACATCTCTAGTGCCTAAATTCAGATCAATATGACCAACTGAACCAGGGAAGGATAAACTCGGCAACCCATATATTGAAAAACTACATATCTTATGAAATCATCATCAGGCTTTAGTCCACTAGGCCTTTTATACTCCCTAACAATACCAAACGCCTTCTCAGTATCATCTGATAAGTGTTAGCATTCCGTCAAATGTAAATATCCTGGCAAATTGGTAACTTCAAGCAATGAATCAGTTACCACTTCAAACTGCATTTACAGTAGTAAATTCAATATTTGTAATTTTCTATAATAGAATATTATGCTTTTAGTATAATAATAAAAAAAATGTAAAAGAAACTTCATGGATTTTTTTTTAAAAATGATAAGTTAAACACACTCAACTGAAAACAGACAGTCACAAAGAGAAAAGATTTTAACAAAATTGCATAATGCAGAAGTAAATAATTGAAATAACTTCATTAAATGTGATTTGCATTTTCCCATAACATTATGCAGTCTTGGCACTCAACATAAAGGTATTAGGTCTACAGTAACTGCATTTAGAAAGCAATTTGCAGGATTGCGGTTCTTTTTGATGGTTTGAAAAGCAGTGATAATTAATATGTTTTTTTTTTTTTTGCAGCTGACAGGCGACCAAAAAAACAATAATTGAATGGTAGCATTTTACCCACAAGGCAAGATGATAATTAGAGGTTTAACAGAAAGTTTTGGATTTAATCTGAACGGTACAGGCTTGCACGCTTTTCAATGACTGTGACCGAGTGTGAAGAATGCGAGTACAGTGGAGGAACGCACATGGAGCGTGACTCTGTGTTCTGTCTCTTTCTTTTTTTAAATAAAACTGACCCATTGTTGACCCTTTTGTCTTATCTGGAGAAAGGCTGGTTTATATTTAGCTCCTCAAAGTTCAAAAAAACGGGTAATGCATTCATTCAAATGTAGGGTTATTAAATGAGAAATAATACTGAGAATGAAAAAAATGTATGCTACAATCTTGCTAAATAAAATATGGATATTCCTTTAGATATTTACCTTTCACTCGGTTTACAAAACATAGAGGTTTACCAACGTGCACAATGTTGGCTAATATAATCAACTTTAAGGTCGACTCTTTATTGACGACGGGTCATTTGCAAAGTCACTTCCTACAGCCCCGCTTACAATTAGAGTCTGATCAGGTTGAAATAACAGCTGACAAGCTATGACGAGTATTATAAGTTAGCCGCTCTTTAAACTCCTGGCTATGGTTCATTTTTAAGACTCTGAATTTTTCAATTAAATAATCAACAAGTCAAAAAGCCTATGGAGAACTGTTAAAGAAAGAAAAGAAAAACTAAACAAATTAAAAAATAGAGTGAAAATGGTCACTAGACTTATTAGAACATTAGCATCTGTCCCTTACCCCCACTACGAGTGTGGGGAATGGAGCTAGAGCCCCATGTTGATAAGGGGGACTGATATATAGTTCTTACATTGTCTCACCACATGTACAGGAGCAGAATTTTATTATAACAAGCATGGAAAGCTTTGGGATACATGATATTCCTTTCCAAATGTCTTGGGCTGCTAAAGGCTAGCTTTTCCTACTGAGGAACCATTAGGAGTCATTAACGGTTTAAGGATTTGTACTTACCCCTCCTCCATGCTGTATACAAGCCTGCATGGTGCAAATAAGAGGCAGAAACAGCAACGTGTATTTTTATACAGATATAGCGTGTGTGTGTGTATGTGTGTATGCATGTATGTGTGGGTGTGGTGTGATTTAATTTCATTGAGATGTATAATTTATATGTTCAGATTTCCATGAAAATTATGAGATAAGAAAAATGTTAAAAAGAATACATATCCTATTCTTTATTTCAAACCAGTCTTTCCTCCTATCCACACTTTCTTGCTCCTGTGTAGCTGTGTGTATGCAGCAATATATCGTACTCAGCACTTTTTGCAGGTGTCTTCTGCATCTTGCTAAACTGACCTCCTCACCATTATGAAAATTATAATATCTCTGCACATTTTGTGAGTGAATGAAGACCCCTAGTTTTCAGACAATTGAATTTTTCTTTGTTAGCCAGACTGCAGATGTTAGAGTGTTCTTATTTATATCTGGGGCAAAAAAAAAAAAAAAAAAGGGTTATTTACAGTAGAATCTAAACAATAAATAACAATCAGTAAAAAAAAAAAAATATTTAAATATTTATGAAACTTATCTTGGTGCTATGACAGTAAATATATTGTGCAAGTGAAAGAACATACGGGACATGCATAGAACTCTTTTATTCCAAAATTAAAGGTATGATTGTACATTTACTAAGTCTCATTTTAGTCCTACATAGACCTTCTCACATGTGCGCCATCTATTGTGCGCTGTGTCTGGGGATTCTAGTTTGCAAATGGTGGCTACCAGGAAATGGCAAGATATTGTGGCAGTTTAGTACCCATGTGCCTTCATGTGACTAGACTGTCCCTTTGATATCTACCAAATTATTGTGGTTGTAGCACTTTAAAGAGCATCAACTTTTATCAACTATGGAGGCTATAGTGGGTGCACGGACATCTGTATGCTCCCAGATTGCTGTGCATAAGAAGCCCACCCCAAACGTTCAGATGCAAAGTTATACCATTTAATTTAAATGGCACTTTCAATTTTAAGGTTTAAGTAAAGACAATATCTCCATGAAAACTTATTTTTAAATGTGTTGTAATTTTGTTGAAATTCCAAACCAATCAAAATATATTATAAAATAAAACAGAAACTTCGTTGTCTTTATGTAAGTGCAGATTTTAAGAAAAATTCGGCAAAGGGCACAAAACTGGCCTGGAAAGAAATGTACCTTTCTCAAGCCAGTTTAGTGAATGGGGAGTCAATGATGGGCTGAGAGCATCAGCTGACCACTCTCAGCCAATAAGCGGTGCGCCTGCCCTGCGGTACTCTACGCTTCCTTTAAGTGAAATGACAGGGGGAAGCTGAGAATGGTGCAGGAGGCACCTCTAATACAGTTTAACCCTTGAAGGTACGAGTGTGTCTAGGGGCCTTAAGGCATTTAGATGAAGTTGTTTTGGTGCCTGGAGTGTTCCTTTAAGAGCAAGAATTTACAATTGTAATTCACTAGATTTATGATCTCCTGAAATTTACCAAACTGCCACTAAATGTATCAGAATAAATTTAAATTTAGAATAGGCTAAATTATAACATTTGGCCTCATAAGTGCCGCAAACAATAGGTTAATAAATGCTACGGAATCCACTATTTCCCTGAATCAACTATTGTTATCTAAAAGAAGAAGGGACATGGAACTATCTATTATCTATTTAGAAGGAATATGGTCATGGCTGGTGTGTCCTATTCCCTCTCTTTTTCCCTCCCAATACATGAGCAAGTGTGAGCAAGCCATTCCCTATCCTTCCCATCCGTGATCCAGTGGACCACCCCCTTTATTGCCTGTAAGGGGAAAACATGTTCAATGGTCTTCTCTCAACAAATGTACCCTATACGTTGCAGGTAAGGGCTTTATAGTACGTCATGAGGGTATAAGAGGAAGCATATGGCTGGCTAGTTTATTTTAGTAATTTATTAAATGTTATTAACTATTTGTCCACTGGTTGGTAATGCAATAATTTTATATGTTCCTGACAATTTACCTGCAAAAAGCAGATGAACTGAATCTGTGACTGTGCATTTCACTGTCAGTTTAGAGACAACTTGATAACTAATAGGTGTTTGATAGATATCCAGATGCCAAGTCTGACATTTAGGTATTTTCTGCTAACTATTGTTTTGTGCACTGCTTTGCTCTGATATAAATACACACATTCAATATTACTAATATTATTAGTATTTTTTTACAACACCATCATATTGTGCTGCACTTTACCATTGTGGATACAGTGGGGATAAAGAGTACAAAGAAAATGAAAGCCAAAATTAATAAAAAAAAAAATTCATAAATATTGATGGTGGTTAAGAGAGACATGCTTAAAGTACTTACATTTTACTGTAATTCCCTGAATTTATCCAGAAATTGTGTTTTCTAAATATCCAAATTATAGTTACAGGAAAAATGTGGATTTTAGCCAAATTTTACATTTCTTGGGTCCAGTGAGTTTATTTTTGCTGCTTCAACTGTCCATTTACTAACATAGAACCTCTTTCTATCATACCATTCACTGACAATTACATGATCCCTTGATTCATATAAAAGAATAAGAAATAGTAGTGGTGATTCGTTATAACAGAATTGGTCCTAGAGGACACTATAAATGCCAGTGTGTGAGAGCCCTTGATGATCAGATGCCAACTTGAACTAAGCTTTTAATCAATTTAAAAGTTTCAGTGACACATAGGGTGAATTGTTGTATGGCCGTCCCGAGAACATCAATGAATAATGTCTCATTCTTATAACCACGTTCTCTTTTTTAACTTCTGAGCCAAAATGAAAAATGATATCTCTCAGTCACCTCAATATATTTTAAAGAAACAACATTGTTTAATTTAGCACTAACATGTTCTACACATGGCTACTTTAAACCTGTATATATAGTCCCACATACACATAATTCATATTGAACAAAATAAAAAATAAAAAAAGCATTACACCTTCTTGTAGGGAAAGTATACCTCTCAACAACAGGAGGTACATAAACTCATGTTGGTGGCACTACAAGATTGGACGTGTAGGTGAGACAATGTGGCATAACCCCATTACACATGAAAATCTTTGCAATCCAGCCTCCCATGGCTCCTCATGCACATATAGCCCCCAAAACATTCTCACATGAAAAATCCTGGAGGTTAGAGAGAAAACACCTGGGTGGTGGGGCATAGGTGTAGATTGACTAGTTGGTTGGTATGGTGAAAGAATAATCTAAATCTAAAGAACATAACAAATCAGTCACTGTACAACATCTTTTATACTGTACTCAGAAAAAAATATGTCTCTTCTGTCCATCCACCTCACTGCGCTACCCACAATATCCTCCTGTATCATACTAACGTACATATTATTACAGGGACAACATCTGAAGTGATGAAGGTTGCCTACTCCTGGACTGCTATATGCAAACATTATTCGCTCATCTATTTCTTTATTCAAAGTTGTATGAATGTGTGTCACATGGCTGGTTTATTGTATTCTAGTCATCTTTAACCTCACCATATTACATCTTCGCATCAGAATATCAGAAAACAAATATAATTAAAGCAGTTTTTCTTTGTTGTCAAAATGTTTCATATCACTTACTGATGATTATGGTGTATGTTGTTCTCTGAATATTTTATGGTTCCATAATATGTTTTTTTTTTTTAACAGCAATGGCCCCAAACCATGACACGCATATGAGACTTATCAACAATGAGTACATTGGAGGAATGAATAATCTTGCTGCTATATCTTGAAGTGGTGCTGCTTCACTTTACAGATGCTAATAATAGACCAATCTGTATCTTATCATCCTCTCAACAGGGTCTTACAAGTGAAAATGAATGAGAAACAATTTCACATATACTAGTTGTAGAATATGGCCAGTAAAGGACAACCAGAGACTGCCTCGTGCTGGAAAATGACTGGGAGCACTGTTGTCACTACGTCTAGTCAATTGTGGCAACAGTGTACCCAGTCATTTTCCAGCATGAGTCAGTCCTCACTGCATCAAGGAAAATAGGGACAAGACAAATTAAAATATACAGTGATTTAGCATAAGGGGTTACAGAGATAGGGACAATGAAAGGTCTGACCCTGCGGCAGAACTACTACTACTGTGTGTATCTATGTGGTAGTTTGGGTATCTCAGTGTGTATATGTGTCTCAGTGTGTGCATGTGTATCTATGTGTCAAGGTGTGTGTATGTGTGTATCTGAGTGTGTGTGTATGTGTCAATGTGTGTATCTGAATATGTGTGTGTGTGTATGTGTCAGTATGTGCATACATCTCAACAATCAAACAGCAACACAACATGGTAACACACCACAGCAATCAAACGCAAACATTACATACAAACACATCCCTGCATTCAGATAGAAATATTGCATCCACCAATTCAAATAAACTTCTTTCATATGAGCCAAAGTTCCTGTCAAGGAGTGTATAATGTTAAAAAAGGAGAACATTTTCTAAAAACAGAGAAAGTCCTTGCCTGGTGAAAAATAGGCGCAGTTAGATACTCACAGATTCTCACAATTATTCTATGTACACAAACTACAGAGGAAATCTTTGTAACCATCATCACTCCAAAGGAAAAATTACTGTTACAAAAGCTAATCACCAGTTAAATGTAACAGACAACCAGAGAGAAGCCTCACTAACACTCCTCCATCAAACTTTATTATACCACAGTCTGCAGAAGGGATCAATTAAGAAAATGTCTCCTTAATATATAATAAAATACTGCAAATAGCAAAAGTATTATCTTCCTTAGGGTCTGTCTATTCACAAGTCACTTCAACACTGCTAGGTTAGCTTAAAGTGATCCTGGAAGTAAGGAAAACCTAATACTTAACGATGCTTATGGGACAGCCCCATGCCACACAGAATTTAAGCAGCCATCCTTCCTAAATATCAATAGACAGTAGTGAAAAATAAGATTAGAAGAGAAAAGGTTGTATAAGAAAGCTGCTACCTTGGCTACATGAACATAAGTCCTAGTAGCCTAAATAGCTGTGCATATAGTATAACTTCCATAAGAAACAGATTCTGATTGATAATGAGTAATGCGTTGATAAGTAAAAAGTAATGAGGTGTTAAATAAAAAATGCCCAATATTGGACAGTTTTAAATTAATTGTTATAATTTAGTTTTTCAATACTGGATGTTTATTTTTTATTTTTTTGACACCTCAGCACTTTATTCACTTGCACTTTAGCTAGTGGTGTCTCAAGATGAACAACCGTTTCCTCTTTGTTACGGAAGTTATAGCCTGTCTGTGTTTCTGTCTGTCCGTTTGCCTGCCTGCCTTACTGCCTGTCTATCACATTTTTAGATGTATCTATCTATCTATGTATCTATCTGATCAATCTTTCTTCTTACTAAGAAGAAAACATCTTTATAATATCACGTTTTAGATCACTTTGAGAGCACTTTAATTGACACAATCAAACTAGTAGCATGATTTAACTGTCCCTTTGTAGAACATGTGATAAATATTCCCCAAATAGTTCATTAAAACATTCTTTGCGGGGGCGGGGCCGGACTGCCATGCTGGCAGGTCGCACAACAGAACAGCTCCTGCAATTCTTCCCAGCTTTCACGTAAAAAAACGATCATATACCCACCTAACGACTGGCAACGGCGGCCCTGTGAGAGAAGCCAGCCTGTTTCCGAGGAGAGGCTTGCTGCGAGGTTCTAGTCCCTCGGTGGGGCACTCTCCGTCTCCCAGAATGGAGAGCACTCGGGCGGTGAGTAGAGTGGACGGCCGCCACTCAGCTTTCCCGCCCACCAGCGGTCCGAGCACAGCGCAGGGCTAGGGGGGTCTGGCCCTGTTCCCCCCCCTCTGGACCGGCGGGGGTGATCCCGGTCCCCACCCAGGGCCCACCAGCGTGCAGAGACACCAGCACGCCAGGCGGCGACAGAGCAGACCCAACACCCGGAGGCCGCACTAAAATGGCAGAGGCCACACTAAAATGGCGGAGGCCGCGTGCCGAGCCACCTAAGTCAAAGGGAAACAGAACGCAACCGCCTCACACTGGCAGAAAGGGGCAACGAGGACACCGGTAAATACCTGCCAAGACCACACAGTGGAAGAGTAGCCGGAACAACGCTGACCCAATGCTGGCAGCAACACACAACTGGCTGGGGTACTGGAGCCAGCGACCTACCATTCGGGCACACTTATGCGTTCTCGCAGAATGAGTCCCCTCGGCGAGAGAAGAAGCCCTTTAAGCAGATCCCCCTCAAAGCACCGCACGGACGCCGATCCGCACAGACGGACAGCCCGCAATTGCGAGGTCCAATTCAACAACCAACATGGCTGCAGGGACCTGGCGCCCACCAGAAGCAAACACAGGGCTAAACCGCAAGTACACCGCATGGGGACTACCACCCTGCCACATGCCTGGACTGAGCCTAACATGACGGTACCTTGGCTCTTGGACCTATGCTGCCGCCATACTTTAAAGGCAGATCTCATGACACTAAACCACTGACTTTCATCTGGCTGCTGGGGGGTTCACCTGGGGTGGAAAAACCCACACATGTCTGAAGCTTTCATATATCACTGCTCTCTGCACGTTAGTTAATCGTAAAGTAACAGTCTTTAACATGTCATTACTTTGCCTCTTGCAGAGTTTTTCTTTCTTGCTACAGTTTCTTATGTGTGTTTACTTTAACCGCTCATGCATTATTTTATTAACTAGTCCTATCTAATGGGATAACTTAAGCATGTTTGAAAATTAGCGATAAAACTGCTGGCATATCTTTGTAGTTAACAACGTGCATACCACACCTTAAACATAAAAGCTTCCTTCTATAACAATGCAACTCTATACACTTCTAAGCCTCAGCGCAACTAGCCTTGTTATTTGCACGTTTAACCTAGCATGCGGAAAAATATAAAACACTGATGTCTAATTGCCTGCTACCCTCATGTTATGTTATATAAAAAATAAAGAAAAAAAAAAAATTCTTTGCACACTAAATGTTAAATTTTTAGATAGATTGCAAAGTCCCGATTCAGTAGTATTCTACATTATAAAATGGAATCAGAATTGGAAAGTGTTCTAAACCATTACTTCATTTTTATCACATCACTATGTCCATGGCATGACTAACATTGTGAAATGCAATATAACATACGTTCAAATAACATTTATTTTGCCAGTGGGGAACAGATAGAGCATTTTGATAAACGTTAAAACCCTGTATAGGTTATACAGGAACCATCCCAAGGAACAATTATTCGTTTAGATCTATAAATGACATTTTTTAAGTCCAGGATAAATATGATATAGAATGTGTGCTTTAGATAGTGATAAACATAAAACAAAAATATATAGATTTGTAACTTTTTTTTCAACCAGATTAATTTCCATAAATTTGAGGAGGTGTGATCTCCTTGAGCATGTTTTATAATGGTTTCTTAGTTTTAGAATGTTACTATTTAACATGCAATCAAACACTTCTATATCACTAAGCAATGTGCTATGTATTATCCTGAAGAAATATTAAATTGGGTGTTTTTATGAAAATACATCTAAAATCAGAATTAACCAGAGCATGAGTTGGTTATCTTTGATCTGGACAATTATTTCTGCAAGAGGAGAAGGTGACTCTTTCAAATATACAGTTGCTAGTGCCAAAAGAGCAGCCGAAGCATCTTATTAATAAGCTAATGTTGGTAGTTGGTGAAACCACGGGGAGACACAGAATGAAGGCCCAGGGGTCTAAGTGTATGGAAAATACTAGCTAATAGTTCTTTGAGCTTTTTCCAGGAAGGAGGAATCTTTGCAGATGAGGAGGAATCTTTGCAGATGACCATGACATGTGAATGCAAAATTCCAAATTTCAACACAGTCTCAAGCATGAATCAGAAATAAGCAGTGATCCTTTCTCAATCTGTTATACATTTCATCCCTTGAATTAAGCCGTTGGAGTAAGATTGCCACACCATTGTATTTTTGGAAATCTAACTGATGGAGCAAAAATCAATATCTGGATCTTGAGCTGAGTATTAAATTGTCTCCCTGGTTTTGTATAATGTTTATGTAGAAGTATAGGTGGAAAACGTGTTCTAGATCAGTACTTCCTAACATGGCCTACCCAAAAATATATTTTTTTAAATACTTACTACTGCAAAACTTCCATACAAGATCTCTATTAATGGATAAAGTGACATCGCATGTAGTAGCCCTTCTTAAAAATTACCTCTAAAAGTTATCATGTAAATGCAGTGAAGTGTGGGTACCAATACATTACTTACTTTGCTATAATTAAAAATGTGTAAGTATTTCTTAGAGAAGTAGAGAGGAACTTTCTCGTGATCTCTCTCCCCTATAATTATGTCTGTAAGTCATGCCAGCTGTTTGCTACAGTATATGCCTGAGTTGGGTTAGGATTGGTGGCTTTTTTTTATGTAGTTCTAAACTAGCAGTGCTTCACACTATATTTTAGTACCATTCTCGATGGCATTAATATTGCACAATTTTTAATACACTCGTTATAGCTGAATGTTCACTCATCTGTGGCTAGTAGAAATTTCAACCCCTGATGAAGTTATAAGTCTGTTGACCTTACTCCTTTCTCCATTTGGTTGTAAAAGTCTTAGTAAACATTCATATCCCTTTTAATCAACCTCAATTCTATGTAAGACCTTTATTTTATACTTAACTATAGCAAGCAAAGTGTAAACAGCCCAGAACATACAAATAGAAAAGATGTGTATATCTGTGAAATAGGCGCTTTGTATAATATAGAAACAGTTATAATTAGATAGCAGCTACCACCAAAATAGGATCCCTTTATCCTAATATAAAGTGACAAACAACAGAACAAACACCAATCCCTCACACAGTGGTGAAATGGTGTTCAGAGGTGGAGCACTTAAATCATACACTTACCCCTCGGGGTTGAGGAGAGGTGTGCAGCAATGATAGAGTCCTAAATGGTGTACAAAATGCAAATATAGAGTAGCATTGTATAACAAATATACTTTATAGGTTTCTAATAGGAGCGCACTCACGTGGTTCAGAGCCTATGGGTGATCGGCTCTGATCTTGAGGGCAGACGTGTACTTTGAGGTGACACACACCTATCTTGCGTGGATAATAACCTCAGAAACGAGAAGAATAAGGAAAACAGGGAAGCAGAATCGACCCTGGTGTAGAGACCTTCAATAAATTCGGCAAATGCAGTAAAAATACAGATAATTGCTCACCTTCTGATGAGCCTATGACTTGGCTCTCAGTATATACGCAGATATATCGATTCAGGGTGATTTCCCTATACCAGCATCATTTGTATGTATGTATATTTTATTGAAATAAATGTTTTAATTTTACTACAAGCTGGTTTGGAGGAATTCTGTTTACTGCTGACAAGAAGGGCTAATATCACCCTGAATCGATATATCTGCGTATATACTGAGAGCCAAGTCATAGGCTCATCAGAAGGTGAGCAATTATCTCTATTTTTATTGCATTTGCCGAATTTATTGAAGGTCTCTACACCAGGGTCGATTCTGCTTCCCTGTTTTCCTTATTCTTCTCGTTTCTGAGGTTATTATCCACGCAAGATAGGTGTGTGTCACCTCAAAGTACACGTCTGCCCTCAAGATCAGAGCCGATCACCCATAGGCTCTGAACCACGTGAGTGCGCTCCTATTAGAAACCTATAAAGTATATTTGTTATACAATGCTACTCTATATTTGCATTTTGTACACCATTTAGGACTCTATCATTGCGGCACACCTCTCCTCAACCCAGAGGGGTAAGTGTATGATTTAAGCGCTCCACCTCTGAACACCATTTCACCACTGTGTGAGGGATTGGTGTTTGTTCTGTTGTTAGCCCAGAACATGTCTTTGCATTCTATCTTATACCCTATCAGCCATTGAAAACATGGAGCAATACGCGATATTTTAGACAGCCAACTTCCAAAAATTGGTTCTTCTTTTTTTCCCTTATATGATGGCTGGAGAGCTATTTTCATATTCCTTTTGCCCCAGTTTTGCATCTAGAAATCTTTGATAAATAGTCATATTATGTGGATTAACATACAGATATTAATATGGTGAAAACATTGCACACAACTATTTACAGCCCATATTCTAATGATTCTAATGATAGCCTAGCTGTACTCTAGAAGAAAGGAAATGTGTTTTTGAATACTTTGGAGATACTAGAGTCCTGCTATATATTGGAATTGTTATCGCTCTGATCTGCATTGATATAATGTACATGACAAACTCTTGGTTTTTATTACAAGTCCATTTATTAAGCACCAGAAACTATTTCAGAATATATAAAAAAAAAAAAATGTTTATTGGCCATTAATTTTCTAACTAATCAAGGCTACGTCAGTGTGTATCTCTGAATTCCCCAAGGTTTCAGGAGCTCTGAACCTCAAATAATTTTTAGTGAATTATTTCACATGTAAATTACACAAATACAAATGATATACTAAATAATGAACGTTAACAGATATCTTTATTCGTGTTCCATGATTAAAAGCTACAGTAGTGACTCAGTGCATCTGCTCACTATTTTGTATAATGTAAGTGATCCAATTCACTATTACATAGAGTTAGTGTGAGAAAGCAGTATCGCATGGATTTGTGAAGTATCCCCTGAATTACGTGAAATACATCGTAGTG
Organism: Pelobates fuscus; assembly: GCF_036172605.1. Classification (NCBI taxonomy): domain Eukaryota; kingdom Metazoa; phylum Chordata; class Amphibia; order Anura; family Pelobatidae; genus Pelobates; species Pelobates fuscus. Next base: position 361,222,125 of record NC_086320.1, on the reverse strand, counting down.
CTGGTGTGTACCTATTTATCAACATTAATGATGGTTAAAAATGAGGTTTTTCTTTATAGTATAATTTGCCAGTTCTCACAGAAACTTCCATTTCAGCAAACTGGAATATTTAGAGAAGAGGGAAAATTTCGCCACTTTTCTGTGGGAAAAAGTGGTGCTAAAATCCATAAATAAGTTGCGTCAGCAGATCAATGACGCAAATTCAAAAACGTCAGGGTGCAAAAAAAAGCAGCAGATGAAAAAAAATAAAAAATTCAGGCTGAAAACTTTCAGTGACACTTTGCTAAATCTCTACCTTAGTGTTGTGGTAGTGGAGATTAAACAACTAGACACACTGCCTCTCCAATCCCCATATGTATTGTCTGTACTGCTATTTACGAAGGTCAAACATGTCTAATGAAATAACTGTACACCAATACTCTTACTAGCAGTACAGCTAGCCCAAGGTAACAGTCAGATTTTCTAAAGCGACACCAAGTGACGTTGGCAGGACAGGTGTACTTTAAGAAGGAATAATGAAATTAAATCATATATTATATAATCTGCCTTCATACTACATTTTAAGCGGGGACTTAATTAAAAAAAATACATTAAAACAATACTTACTGAGAAGAAAAAAAAAACATATCTTATTCTTGTAAATACTGCTTCAGGCTCTAATAATGAGGGACGGATTACCCTAATTTTATTCTTTGTGTACTCTACATATTTAAAATACAAGGTCACTTCTCCACTTATTTGCCACATGCAAATCACTATAGATCTTGTAGTAGGTGCTTTATTGATTCCAAATGAGATTGCTTGCATGTTATGAGACTTTGTTGCTGAATTTTGCTAGTTGTTAAATGACCCGTTGTTTTGCCCAAATGTGCCTGCACGATGACAAATGACTTGTATATTTTCCTTCTTATAATGAACACAGTTTGCGTCCTAGGGGTTCCTAAAATGTTTGCATCAAGCTGCTGTACATTACTAGACTGATGAGATACAGCAGTTAAAGGGCTGGGAAGGGGGGTGGGGGGTGTCACATGATTTGATACATTATAGATTATATAAGAAACATTTATTCAGATATAAGCATTGCAAATACAAGTGCATATAGTCTATTTATTTAGACTATAGTTTTTATTTTATTATAGTATGTGATGAAGTGCTTTGTTATTTAACCCCTTAACGCTGTTACAGCTTTCTATGCCGTCCTGCATTAAGTGGGCTTTAAAGCCGTTGCGGCGGCATAGAACGCCGTAACGGCTTTCTATCCCTGGAGATCGGAGGTACTTACCTCCGCCGCGATCCTCTTTTGGAGGGCTGCCTGACAGCCCTCGCAGCCCTCCCCCGGCAAATGAGGCCCCCGGGGGGCATGTGATCGTTCTCAAAGAGCGATCACATGGCTCCCTATCGCTGGCTGTGGATCTGCCAGCAGGGGGACTGTCTGAAATGTCAGACAGTCCCCCTGCTGGTAGGAGGTGTAAAATAAATGAATTAAACATGTTTAAAATAAAAATTATGTGTATATATGTATATATAAAATATATATATTATATATATAATATATATACATTTTATATATATGTAACATCATCCGTAGTGTATTTTAATGTTAATATTAATATAAGTACATATATTAATATTAAAATACATTTAGAACGACGTTACATATATATAATATGTATATATATTATATATATAATAGATATATACACATATATTATATATATACATACACGTATAATTACAATTATAAATAAATAAAGTAATACAATAAATAAATCAAATATTGAAACAAAATGTTATATAAATTATATATTCATATGTAATTTCATTCTAACTGTATTTTGTTATTAATATATATATATATATGTTAGTAACAAAATACACTTAGAATGACATTCTATATATATCTATATATAAAATACAAATAACCGCAAATATATATATATAGAGATAAATACATAGAATTACATAAAAGATTACATTAGTATACACGTAGAATTTAAATACCTATAAATGCATATATATTAAAATTCTACATGTATATTTAAGTAATCTTTTAACATAATTATGTGATTTGATTAATTAAAATGTGATTGACATGCCTGACAACACAGGCAGAAAGTGCAGAGAATTTAATTCGCAAGCACTATATTTGACCCTGTAACTCTCCAAGACACCATAAAACCTGTACATAGGCCATACTGTTTTACTCGGGAGACTTCGCTGAACTCAAATATTAGTGTTTCAAACTGGTAAATTGTATTACAACAATGATATTTTAAGTAAAAGTGAAGTTTTTTGCATTTTTTACAAACAAACGGCACTTTTATGGACTATATTATTGTTGTAATATGTTTTACTGTTTTAAAACACTAATATTTGTATTTAGTGAAGTCTCCTGAGAATAACAGTACCCCCCATGTACAGGTTTTATGGTGTTTTGGAAAGTTAGAGAGTGACATATAAGGCTTGCATTTAATTTTTGTGACATTGAAATTTGCCAGATTAGTTATGTTGCCTTTGAGAGCGTATGGTAGCCCAGGAATGAGAATTACCCCCATGATGGCATACCATTTGCAAAAGTAGACAACCCAAGGTATTGCAAGTGGGGTATGTCCAGTCTTTCTTAGTAGCCACTTAGTCACAAACACTGGCCACATATTAGTTTTTTCACACAAAAACAAATATGAACGCTAACTTTGGCCAGTGTTTGTGACTAAGTGGCTACTAAAAATGACTAAACATACCCCACTTTCAATACCTTTGGTTGTCTACTTTTTCAAATGGTATGCCATTATGGGGGTAATTCTCATTCCTGGGCTACCACATTGTCTCAAAGGAAACATTACTAATCTGGCAAATTTCAATTTGAAAATGGAACGTTCTATAATTGACCCTGTAACTTTCTAAAACACTATAAAACCTGTTAATGGGGGGTACTGTTGTACTCGTGAGGCATCGCTGATTACAAATATGTGCATTTTTTTGCAGTAAAACAGTATTATGACATTCACAGCTAAAATGTCAGACGGAAATACAAATTAAAAAAAATAAATCTTATTTTCTCACTTTTTTTTAATTTTATTCATAATAAATTATGTTCCATATATGAATAGTTAATGATAAATTAAAGCCCTGCTTCTCCTGAACAAAGTGATATATAATAAGTGTGGGTGCACTTAATGTGACAGCGGTGAATTACGGTTGAACAGACATATAGCGCAAATTCCAGTTTTTGTTTACGTTTTGATCAGAATGTGCACTATTGACTCCGTCCTGAAGTGGTTAAATAGATCTTGTTTCCATATCCTTGTTGCATGGTGTGTGATGTCACGTCATGCATTACAAATAGTATTACATGATGTCAGCCCTAATCTCAGGGTAGCATAGGATCTGTATGTTCGGGCATGGTCAAGATTGGTGTGATTTACATGACAGAGCATCAGCTCTATTCGCAGATAGTGCCATTAATTCAGACCCTCTCCAAAACTGATATGCCAAGAAAGGGCCTAGTGTGACATAGACAAAGCAATTCTCTCTCCTCAACTACGTTCCTGTTCATTCACTCAAAAGCCACAAATACCAGATTCTGCCCTGACTGTAACGTTCACCAATCTAAACGCGCCAGAACCCTAATCCAATCAATATCCCTAATTAAAAAATTATCTGCACAGACCATAGATATACTGAAGCATGTATATATATATATAGTGCCTTTAATGTTAGAGCAGCATTTATATATATATATATATACATATATATATACATATATATATATATATATATATATATATATATATATATATATATATATATATGTATATATATATATATATATATATATATATAAATGCTGCCCTAACATTAAAGGCACTCTAACCAAAACCCCATCCCATTGCAGTTTCTACAGACTAATATACTAATTAAAAACACATTTAAGATCATGATCAGGGGCTTTCCAACTAAATTCATTATTCCAGCTGAGGATGGGCAAGTGGCCATTTAAAAGGACACTATAGACACCCAGACCACTACATCTCATTAAAGTGGTCTGGGTGCAGTGTTTCTGTCGCCCCTTAGTCATGCAATGTAAAACATTTCGGATTTAGAGAAACTGCAATGTTTACATTGCAGAGTTAAGGCCCTTTCTGCAGTTTCCTGGCATTTAAATCCATGAAATGATGCTAGGCATCCTCAAAATCCCCATAGGAAAGCATTGACTCAGTGTGCATGCACATTAGGTTCCTGAAGTGGAGGAGGAGCCCAACTCAATGCCAAGGGTTCTCGGCACTAGAATCAGGTAAGTTAGTAAAAGGGTTTTAACCCTTTCATGACTGGGGAAGGGCAACAAGGGTGCCACGGTGGCAGAGGGATACTGTAGGGTTGGCTCATCCAAATTTCTATAATGAAAAAGATTCAGGTAAATAAATCAGATGAACCAAAAGGGAGCGAAAATGGGCCAGTAAATATTACGTAAATATCATAGGTGCATTTTTGCCCCCCATTTGGGTCACAGATCAAGTGAGAAAAATAATGTTAAGATTGTGGTTTGTAGTTGTGGGAGGGGTTACCCGGTCTTTTTAAACTCAGTCAGCTCCCTTACCTGGGCCGTTGCCATTCGTTTCACCCCACCCACCGCTCCTTTCTTTATCATGTCACTACCCTGGTGGGCCCTCTTTATTTACAGGCCTACCCGTACATTGGTTTTGACACACCCTAATATCCATAATATAATAGTGTTGATTTTACTGGTAAGCATGATATGGGTTAGGTAAGTTGGATTGAGAAATGACCAACCAGTCTTATACACATATGAGAAAAAAGGTCACAATACCATAAGCATCTCACACAAAACATTGATGGCAATATATCCTAAATAAAAACAGGATTTATACTCTAGTTATTACCAGCCTGTAGACTAAAACATTTCTCTGCCAGATATCACTAGTCCCTGATAAAATGTCTGATAAAGTGTGAGCTAACCCCCTGCTTTCACACAGTACAGGAAGTTTTAAGGGGTCATCTCATTCCTGCAGTCAGGGAGTGGGAAAGAGTGCATGAATTCTACCATTTCACTGTTAGTATTACATTAGCAGTCTAGAGATTGATAACGATTGCTAGAACAGTTTTAAGTACCTTTATTTTAGAAATACATTATTTAACTGTATTTACTGTAAATCGACATTATGCTCAAATGCAGACATTTTATTACCTTTAGTTACCATTTTTGCAAGCTGTACTGCTAGGAAAGTCTTCAGTGTTCTTTACAAATACATATAAGCAAGGTTTTTGACCATTTTTATTTATCTATATTTGGGACATCTACTGAATGTTAGCTAGCGATGAATGCTTTACTTCAAATACATTTTTAATATTTCTTCAATCAAAAAAGTGAAGTGGCGATTTGAGTTGTCTTCCCATGTTTTGCTAGAAATATTTAGAACTGTACTTCTTTAGTGCTTAAAGGGACACTATAGGCCACTTCAGCTCATTGAAGTGGTCTAGGTGCATATTCCTAGGTTCCTTAACCATGGAAAAGTGATAATTGCAGTTTTTAATTAACTGCAAAAATGGACCCAGATCTAGTACCTCGGGACATTAGCAGTGGAATCAGGTAAGTGATGGAAGGGATTTTAACCCAATCTGCACCACAAGGGGGGAGGGGTTCCTTATAGGGAGCTATAGTGCCAGGAAAACAACTTTGTTTTACTGGTACTATAGTGTTCCTTTAACTTGCGTACATTGCACAATATTTAGGTTTCCTGAGTCATTCAGGTAGTTTTCCAACAAAGCAAGTTGGCAAATATGAATGAAAGTAATTTGGAATAAATGATGTTATATATGCTTGAATACAGATATATTTATGCTCTATACTACAGCATACCCTAATTTTCCAATATTTATCATGACATATGACATCTGAGATATTTTAGCTAATGAACTGGAAATATGAAGCCGCTTGATTAAAACACATTATACGCACAACCTCTTTTCCCAGTGTACTCCTCTTCAAAAAAAATGAAAATGTAAATGTTATTTTGCCATCCTTTGTCATGACTAAAATGAGATGAAAATGGAAAAATCTAAATTCTGCACAAGAGCAAGCCTACATTAGTAGAAAATGAATTAATCATGATTAATGCTACTACAATGAACACCAAATGAATTAATAATGACTGGGCACCTGTTTTAAAATGTGTTCATTTTTCTATGTCTTTTCTGTCGCTAATGACATTTACGTCTTGATTCCCAAAGGAGCACATTTGAAAATAAAATTCCAGGCATAAATGCAATTAATCTATAATCTTTTAAAATTTCAATAGGCTGTGGAGTCTTTTGAAGGTTTTAAATTAGCCCAAAGGTTGGACTCTTAAGGGCTTATATTTTAAACAGTGAATTGGAAATGTGAATTCGAAATTTAGGACAGCATAGTTGGTAGAGAGAAATTTGCCAACTCATCGATACTTTCCAAATTCATTTTTTTTTTCATTCACCACAATTCACTATTTAGCAAATAAGCACTTTTTGTTTAACAGTATCCACCTCAGAATGGATGAAGCGATCACAGTGTGAGGTTAAACAGTACACAGTTAAGATTAGACTGTAAACATTTTTGAAATGGTGTGCATACACATTTGTATACAGGGTTATTTACTAACGTGAAATTACATTTAATTTCCCTCAAATTTAAGGGAAAATAACGGAACTGGAAAACATCTCCAAGTCAGCAGTGGCTTAAATGTGAAAATCTCTTTGATTTGCCAAAAATGTTAATTTTAGTAAATATCCCTATCAGAGAGTACTGTTAATACAGTGAATCTTTGGGTTCTTGGAGGCAATTTGTAATTTTTAAAATAACTTGTTCTAAAACCAATCTTCATTTTCATGTGACAAATGTGTTTACCATGCCACTGGCACGCACTGAGTCCGGGATGCTCTTTATTTTGAACCCAGTTTTATATGGAATATCTTCCTAAGGCCCATTAACTTGTGTCCTCTGTACTTAACATTCCGTTCACATGCATCTCCTTTTATTCTTTTGAGCTACTCTATCAATCCATGGTCTATGGTCCATGGTCAGTGATATGTCATGTGATATGGGAACTTCCACTTCCTTTTCATCAAAAATGGAAGAAATTAGAAGATATCAGCACTTTTATAAAGCCCTTAAGTTGCACCCTCCAGGCTATGTCTCAGACAGCTGGAGGTCAGTGGCGTACACACAACCCATGGGGCCCCGGTGCGAAAACTGATCCGTGGGCCCCCCTCCCCCTCCCCCACGCTTACTCTGCGTGGGCTGGGGCCGCAACACATGGCGGCGGGCACCTGGTCGCAGGGCTGCGACCCGTGCGACCGCGGTATGTACGCCAGTGCATGCATAAACACATACACTTAAAGGACCACTACAGACACCCAGATCACATCAGCTCAATGAAGTGGTCTGGGTGCCAGGTCTCTCTAGTTTTAACCCTGCAGCTGAAAACATAGCAGTTTCAAAGAAACTGCTATGTTTCACTGAGGGTTAATCCAGCCTCTAGTGGCTGTCTCATTGACAGCCGCTAGAGGATTTTCTGCGATTCTCACTGTGAAAATCACAGTGAGAAGACGCTGAACGTCCATAGGAAAGCATTGAGTAATGCTTTACTATGGGCGGTTTGAATGCGCGCGTGGCTCTTGCAACGCATGTGCATTCGGAGCTGAGAGGCGGATCGGGACGGAGAGATCCCCAGCGCCAAGGGAGTCCGGCGCTGGAGAAAGGTAAGTGCTTAAGACACACACACACTCTCATGAACAGACGCACACATTTACTGGCAGACAAACACTCAGTGACAGACGCACACAAACATACTCAGTAACAGACACACACACACACTCTAACACACACTCTAACACACACAAACACACACTCTAACACTAACACACTCACTAACACACACACTAACACACTCTAACACACACACACTAACACACACACTCTAACACTAACACACACACACTAGAACTAACACTAACACAAACTAGAACTAACACACACACTAACACACACACTATAAAACTAAAACACACACTAAAACTAACACACACACTCACTAACACACACACACTAACACACACTAACACACTAACACTAACACACACGCTCACTAAAACTAACACACTCACTAACACACTAACACACTCACACTTTTTTTTTAAATTTAATCCCCCCAGCCTCCTTACCTGTGGGAGAGCTGAGGGGATTCCCTGGGGTCCAGTGGTGTTGCTGGCCCTGCTGTCACCCGGCTGGCTGGCTGGCGGGCGCGCGAGGGAGCACTGTCCCCTGCGTGCTCCCTCTTCAGCTCCCTCGCGCACCGCGTACTGAAGCCGGAGCCGGAAGATGACGTCATCTTCTGGCTCCGGTTTAAATGCGGTGCGCGAGGGAGCTGAAGAGGGAGCACTCAGGGGACAGTGCTCCCTCGCGCGCCCGCCAGCCAGCCGGGTGACAGCAGGGCCAGCCTCGGGGGGCCGGCTCCTGGGCCCCCCAGCAGAAGAGGCTGGCCCTGTGGGTAGATACCTGGGTCGCCGCGACCCCTGCGACCCCGGTATGTACGCCACTGCTGGAGGGTGCTCTTCAAATTGAAGTGAGGGCTTCTCAGTGCTTCCTTATGAGCAGTATTGCAGGCACAGTGTAGAGATTGTAATGCGTGTGCCCTGCTTTCTAATAATTCAACCCTCATGTCTAAGAAATAGCTTTTTTTTAACGTCTGAAGATAACGGTGTCAGAAAACCAGGGCCGGTTCAAGGATTTTTGTCGCCCTAGGCAAAAAAAAATTGCCGCCCCCCATATGCTCTGCCCACCATGTGACATCACAATGCCCCACCCATATGATCTGCCATATGAGCCAAAGCCAGTGCTGCACACAGTACTGCACAGTGCTGCACACACAAAAAGCCTGCAGGGACGGCCCATGGACACCAGAACCACTACATTAAGCTGTAGATGGTTCTGGTGACTACACTGCGTGCAGAATTATTAGGCAAATGAGTATTTTGACCACATCATCCTCTTTATGCATGTTGTCTTACTCCAAGCTGTATAGGCTCGAAAGCCTACTACCAATTAAGCATATTAGGTGATGTGCATCTCTGTAATGAGAAGGGGTGTGGTCTAATGACATCAACACCCTATATCAGGTGTGCATAATTATTAGGCAGCCTCCTTTCCATTGGCAAAATGGGTCAAAAGAAGGACTTGACAGGCTCAGAAAAGTCAAAAATAGTGAGATATCTTGCAGAGGGATGCAGCACTCTTAAAATTGCAAAGCTTCTGAAGCGTGATCATCGAACAATCAAGCGTTTCATTCAAAATAGTCAACAGGGTCGCAAGAAGCGTGTGGAGAAACCAAGACGCAAAATAACTGCCCATGAACTGAGAAAAGTCAAGCGTGCAGCTGCCAAGATGCCACTTGCCACCAGTTTGGCCATATTTCAGAGCTGCAACATCACTGGAGTGCCCAAAAGCACAAGGTGTGCAATACTCAGAGACATGGCCAAGGTAAGAAAGGCTGAAAGACGACCACCACTGAACAAGACACACAAGCTGAAACGTCAAGACTGGGCCAAGAAATATCTCAAGACTGATTTTTCTAAGGTTTTATGGACTGATGAAATGAGAGTGAGTCTTGATGGGCCAGATGGATGGATTGGTAAAGGGCAGAGAGCTCCAATCCGACTCAGACGCCAGCAAGGTGGAGGTGGAGTACTGGTTTGGGCTGGTATCATCAAAGATGAGCTTGTGGGGCCTTTTCGGGTTGAGGATGGAGTCAAGCTCAACTCCCAGTCCTACTGCCAGTTTCTGGAAGACACCTTCTTCAAGCAGTGGTACAGGAAGAAGTCTGCATCCTTCAAGAAAAACATGATTTTCATGCAGGACAATGCTCCATCACACGCGTTCAAGTACTCCACAGCGTGGCTGGCAAGAAAGGGTATAAAAGAAGAAAATCTAATGACATGGCCTCCTTGTTCACCTGATCTGAACCCCATTGAGAACCTGTGGTCCATCATCAAATGTGAGATTTACAAGGAGGGAAAACAGTACACCTCTCTGAACAGTGTCTGGGAGGCTGTGGTTGCTGCTGCACGCAATGTTGATGGTGAACAGATCAAAACACTGACAGAATCCATGGATGGCAGGCTTTTGAGTGTCCTTGCAAAGAAAGGTGGCTATATTGGTCACTGATTTGTTTTTGTTTTGTTTTTGAATGTCAGAAATGTATATTTGTGAATGTTGAGATGTTATATTGGTTTCACTGGTAAAAATAAATAATTGAAATGGGTATATATTTGTTTTTTGTTAAGTTGCCTAATAATTATGCACAGTAATAGTCACCTGCACACACAGATATCCCCCTAAAATAGCTCAAACTAAAAACAAACTAAAAACTACTTCCAAAAATATTCAGCTTTGATATTAATGAGTTTTTTGGGTTCATTGAGAACATGGTTGTTGTTCAATAATAAAATTAATCCTCAAAAATACAACTTGCCTAATAATTCTGCACTCCCTGTATAGTGTCCCTTTAATGTGAGGTAAATTAGAGATAAGTGCCACTAAGAATATACTGGATTGCCTCCTTACCACCAGATGAAGACAAGAGAATGATGATGGGCTCAGGCTGCAGTCTGGCTCCACTGGTCTGGTGTTAAAACAGGCTCTCTGGAGGCAGTGCTCAGAAAAATCAACGAAAGAGGAACCATCCCCATTTTTGGGGACCTAACATGGCCTTACAGTGAATATGCCTACAAGACCCGCCCATAAGTCTTATGCCTTCAAGGGGATGTGTTATGTGTTATTGTAGAGGATTGAATGTGTGTGTGTGTTCTTATGGAATGTAGTGTATAGGGATACATTGTGTGTATGCATTGTGTGAATCGGTGTTTGTATGTGTAAGGGATGCAAAGTGTGTGTTTCTGTGTATGTATGTAATGTAATGCAGTGTGTGTGCCTGTAAGGGGTGCATTGAGTGTGTGTTAAAGATGCATTGTGTAAGAGAAGCAGTGTGTGTTTGTGTTGTGCGTAAGTGATGTCTGTCCCTTCGTGTTCTCCACTTCCCTCCTGTCCCTTAGTGCTCTCTCACCCCCTCCTGTCCCTTAGTTCTCTCTCATCCCCTTCTATCCCTTTGTGCACTCTTATCCCCTCCCATCCCTTCCCTTAGTGCTCTCCCATCCCTTAGTGATCTTCCCTCCCCACCTGTCCCTTAGTACCCTCCCCTGCCCCCTGTCCCTTAGTGATCTATCCTGCCCCTGCGTGATCTCCCCTGCCCCCTGTCCCTTAGTTCTCTTCTCTGCCCCCCTGTCTCTTAGTGCTGTCCAATGCCCCCTGTCCCATAGTGCTCTCTCCCTGCCCCCCTGTCCTATAGTGCTTTCCTCTGCCCCCCTGTCCCTTAGTGCTCTCCCCCCCCCCTTAGTGCTTTCCCTTAGTGGTCTCTCCTCTTTCCTCCCACCCCGCCTTCCAGTGTCCCTTAGTGCCGTCTCCCCTCCCCGGTGTGCCTCCTACCTCCTTGAAGCGTGGCCGGGTGGCGTGGACCGCGGCACAGGAGCTCTGTTTCCTGTACCAGGCCGGAGTGAGGGGAAGTGCTCTCTCAGTGAGCACTTCTTGTCAGTCCGGCCGGGTACAGGAAACAAAGGTCCTGTGCCGCGGTTCACGTCTCCCGGCCACGCAACACAGAGCGACTGGCAGGAGGGAGCCGGCCCTGCAGAAAACACTCCAGTGTTTTAAATAAATGCATTTATTGCTATTACTGGAGTGTTCTTTTAAGATCAAATATGAAAATTCATGGACGGTTAAGCAACTCTAGCTTTGTTGTACTGATTCAGCAATAAATAAATTAGACTTAACTGCTCATACACTGCTAAAAAAACCAAAATATTTTCACTACCGATTCATGTTTTCCCAGCAATAGTGTCAATGTTGGTTTTAGAAGATACTCAACTCACCACTAGTGATGTTCCGAACAGTTCGCCGGGAACCGTTCGCCTGCGAACATAGCGTGTTTGCGGTCGCGAACACGCGCAATGTTCGGTCCGCCCCTATTCGTCACGGAGGTGGGAGGGTCTGGGAGGGAGGGTCTGCTGCTGATTGGCTGGAATGTGTCTGCTGACTGTGAGGTACAGAGTCAAAGTTTACTCAATGATGACGAATAGGGGGCGGACCGAACATCGCGCGTGTTCGCGACCGCGAACACGCTATGTTCGCTGGCGAACGGTTTTCGGCGAACTGTTCGTGACATCATTACTCACCACTAGTCAATGAGACACCAGTAGTATATACCAATATACCAATCTCTAACAATCAGCAACAGAAATAAATTGTGAATATGATAGGAAATCAGTCTTAATTTCAAAGACTGCCCACAGCATCAGACTGAAGTTAAAAAGTATCTACATTGCAGAATGAATATTACAAATCATGCATGACAGTATGCCAAGTGGCTAAGTCTCACTTGGTCATGCTGATCATTTAAACACATGTCACAGTTACATTGTAACAGTGTGCCAATACTGGATACATTCATTCTCTCACTGGCATTCTATTGCAGAGCCAGCCTTTCACCTCTCACATTAGAAGTACCATGATTGCATGCCACGAATGTATAGCTTAGTTAACTCTGGGCCATCTAATATTACATATATAACAGTACTAACACGCTCTCATCAGACCATGTATCCTTACCAGTAAAGGAGAAAATAAAATGACCCTTTATCAATGCAATAATACTTTTCAATGGGTAAAAGCCACCTACAGCATTCAGGACCTTTGTACAGTACAGAGCTAGTCTATCTTAGCTGGATTTGCAGAGGCTGCCAATTTCTACTGTACCAAAGAAATTAAAAATAAAAACAGTCTGAGTAGTGATGCTTGTCTAGTCTGCCGCAGACACAAACTGGAATAAGATTGCGATCAGACAGATTGAGGTTGGGTGTGAAAAGAGGTGACTTTCACAGCGATTTGCTGAGGACATGAAGGACATACTATATCACTCTCCTGCAATGGCAGTTTTACAAAAGCCTCTGAGCTATGCAATGTCTCAGAGGAAACTCTTAGCCCTCTTTTTACAATAGATGCTTTGTAGAAATGCAGGACAGCTGCAAATATTTGCATACACTCATTATAATATAAATGATCTCGTGGTAAAATGCAGAATTGCAGTGGTGCAAAATGTCCAAAATTGATAATCTGGCCCGAGGCAAGGAAAAGTCAGTATTATTTATTGTGTACTCTACAAAACTCTATAATATTATATTTGTCTGTTACGGGAAAGCAATTTCCCAAATGAATAGCTAGATTAGAGGGTTTCTGTAAAGGCAATTTATCACTGGAAATCAAGTTACATATGTTTCATAGTATTAATGCAATAACATTTCATTGTTGAGCACATTCAAGTATTGATTTACATATTTGTTTTTATATGGTGGGATAAAACGACCTTAAGTTCTTGAACAGATGTCCTTGTGACTTCTCGAGGGATTAACAGTTAAACCCAAGGAGACCCAAGCTAATTTGTGGCACCTGCCTTTTTGCTGAATGATGAATTTCGGATTGTACAATTAACTGAGTGTTTTCCATGAACTAACAGAGACAGAAGAGCTTTTACACTAACAAATTGTTTTGACACAAGACTAGGTAAAAATTCCTAAAACTAACTTAAACTATCCTCGTATTACCTAGAGTGTCAGAGTGAATCGAAACACCTTGGTTAACATTAATAATTGTGTTTAAATCCCTTTTAGGATAAATATGCAATTCAGTTAACAAGTATTGTAGCACTTTATTATTATTTCATTTAGGGCCATGAATTAAGTTATCATTGACATTTAACTCCTGTTGCACTGTTGGAATTTAAGCCATGGAGACAATCTTCTGTACAGTGTCACAAATATAAGTAATTAAAGTACGAAGCAGATACTGCCTGCAAAAGCGAAGACAACGATAACACTAAGCAATGTGTCAAAGAGTCCTCTAATGAAGTTCCCTAAGTCACATATATTATAAATATATGATGTGTACTGATCTAAGGTTGCTGCAGAAGAGGAAAAAACAAACATTTTGTAATGTGTATGGTCTTATTAAATTTATCTGGAAACATTACAGGAGCAGTAAAACATTGTCCTATTCTCTCTGACTTTTCTCATGATCACATGAACTTCTAGAATCCAACCGTAGCCCAGCAGTGTGTTACGGTTGTGCTACATGAAATTCAGAGGTTTAACATGCAGGTTTATAGAAACATAGAAACATAGAATGCGACGTCAGATAAGAACCATTTTGCCCATCTACTCTGCCCAATTGTCTAATTACTTTAATTAGTCCCAGGCCTTCTCTTAAGCCCTATACCTATCCCACGCATGCTTAAACTCCTTCAATGTCTTAACCTCTACCACCGTAGCTGGAAGGCTATTCCATGCACCCACTACCCTCTCAGCAAAGTAATACTTCCTGATATTATTTTTAAACCTTTGCCCCACTAATTTAAGACTATGTCCTTGTGTTGTAGTAGTTTTTCTTCTTTTAAATATAGTATCCTATTTAACTGTGTTGATTCCCTTTATGTCTTTAAATGTTTCTATCACATCCCCTGTCTTGTCTTTCTTTCAAACTATACATGTTAAGATTCTTTAAACTTTCCTTGTAAGTTTTATCCTGTAATCCATGAACTAGTTTAGTAGCCCTTCACCAAACTTTCTCCAAAGTATCAATATCCTTCTGGAGATATGGTCTCCAGTACTGCGTACAATACTCCAAATTACATCTCACCAGTAAGCATTCTGCTAGCATTTCCTGCTGCTCTATTACACTATCTGCCTACTTTTAAGTCATATGAAATTATTACCCCTAAATCCCTTTCCTCAGATGTTGAGGTTAGGACTCTATCAAATATTCTATACTCTGTCCTTGGGTTTTTACTTCTAAGATGCATTATCTTGCACTTATCCACATTAAATGTCAGTTGCCACAGCTCTGACCATTTTTCTAGTTTATCTAAATCATTTGCCATGTGGCTTATCCCTCCTGGAACATCAACCCTGTTACATATTTTTGTATCAGACATACCTTACCATCAAGACCTTCTGCAATATCACTAATAAAAATATTTAAGAGAATAGGTCCAAGTACAGATACCTGAGGAACCCCACTGGTAAGAAGATTTTGTTTCGAATATATTCCATTGACTACAACCCTATGTTTCCTGTCACTCAGCCACTGCCTAACCCATTTAACAATATTGGAATCCAAACTTAAAGATTGCAGTTTATTGATAAGCCTTCTATGTGTGACAGTGTCAAAAGCCTTACTGAAATCTAGGTAAGCAATGTCTACTGCACCACCCTGATCTATTATTTTAGTTACCCAATCAAAAAAATCAATAAGATTAGTTTGGCATGCCCTCCCTAAAGTAAACCCATGTTGTCTCTGTTCTTGAAATCCCTGTGATTTTAGATGTTCAACAATCCTATCCTTTAACATGGTTTCCATAACTTTCCCCACTACTGAAGTACGGCTTACTGGCCTATAACTGCCCGACTCCCTACTACCTTTCTTGTGAATGGGCACAACCTTCGCTAATTTACAATCTTCTGGGTCTACTCCTGTTAACAATGATTTGTTAAATAAATCCGTTAAGGGTTTTAAAAGTACACCACTAAGCTCTTTAATAACTTTGGGTGTATTTCATCAGGTCCCATTTACTTGTTTTTGTTTGTCTTTTCTTTCGACAGTTAAAATAGAACCTCTTCCTCTTTAAACTCACATGTAACAAATGACTCATTTGTCCTTTTTCCTAACTGATGTCTCTTCCCTTCATTTTCATCTGTAAATACTTGAAAAAATATTCATGAGGCAGTCAGCTAGACCTTTATCCTCTTCTACATACATACATTATTTTGTTTTTAATCTAACTAAACCTTGTTTTACTTCCCTTTTCTCATTTATGTATCTAAAAATGTTTTGTCCCCTTTTTTTTACTGACTGGGCTATTTTCTCTTCTGTGTGTGACTTGGAAGCTCTTATAACTTGCTTAGCCTCTTTCTGCCTAATCTTATAGAGCAGTGATATCCAACAACCTACCTATCTATCTAGCTTTGTTTTGTTTTTTTAACCTTTCCACACTAATTCTAAATAAGGATATGTACTCCAACAAAATTTGGTCAGTCAAGGAAGTTCAACTAAAGCTGTGTTGACATATGAAACAAGTATTGTCCAAAGCAATACCTGGAGCTTCCCAGCTATTCTGTTAAAGCACTTTTAAAAAAACAGAGAATATTCTGAATAAGAAATTAACTTTATAATTTACAAACCTCTATATTTCATGCTTCCTTGAATGCTCCTGCCAGGAGAGGTTCCCTGACAGCTCATCTTGGCCTCTGAGCTAGAATGTCTTATCTGCTGTGGTGACATCACGGTGGGCTGTGTAGTTACCAGGAAGTCCCAAGTCGATGATTGTTTAGAAAAACAGGCCGGAGCTGAAAAATAGAGGTTCACAACTTAAAGTCCTGTTTTTTTTTTCTTTTACATATGTAATTATATTTTCTTTTTAATAAACATAAAATGAAAAGAAAGCACCTTTTTCATGGTCAAATTAATCTTTAACCTCACATCACTTTAAACCAAAGTTACATTAATTAATTTATGGACAGTTATAGGTATTTACTATAAATATGTTACTTTTAACAAGATGAGGTTATGGAAAAAGGTTACGATGTCATCAATATACTCTTTTCTTACTTGCTAATGCACAGCTAATTATGACTTCATAGGCATATAAATGTTACATAATAAGAAAATAACCATTTAAATAGAAGGCAACATCAGATAATGTTTTTATTTGAGAAGTTAATTTGTAATAAATAACAGTTTTCAATATATTGTCAAAAAAAAGAATACGTTCAAAGCAGATAACACAAACTTCAAAAAAGTCTGAGTATCGAGGAATGTGGAAAAAGTATAATAACAACATACAAATACAATTACTTTTTGATTTAGGTCAGAGCTTGAGAATCATACTACACCAAACGGCAAGCAAAGTCTTTATTAGAGTCTACTCCAACAAAAGTAACAACATGGTAAGTTGTGAACAAAGGTGTGGCCATCATCTAAGATACATGGAACCTCTCTAGGGTTAGAGGTTTGCATGGTCATGGTAAACTTCCAGGTTCTCCCCTCCAATGAGAGTTTGGGGTTTTCTTGGCTGCAGATGTACTGGGCAGACAAAGCTGAACCTGTAAGTGGCATAATTGTTTCAGAATAAAAGGAGGGATTGAAAGGATTAAAATCTGCTAAAATGAATCAGAAGCTAACAACCTTGTACATTGCAAGGATGTCACGAAGCCGAGTTCTGCATATGACCCTATTCTTACATCCTCTTTATTGGAGACCCCACATATTACATGCCCCCTTAGATGAGCTTAGGAACAATGAATGACTGCATAATGCTCTTTACTCACATTTGTTTCATGCTGTTAGTTAATAGTCTTTAATATTTGATTGGTAATTAATGAAACCCCCCTAGACTCCCCTTATTGCATTTTGCTTCTAAACTTTGTTCTGTTTAATAAACATTTTCTGAACTGACTCCTTTGTATGGTCTGTCAGTGAGTTTCCCCGAGATCTCAGGGCATGATATGGTCTGGATAGATCTACAAGGCATTGGCAGGAGAATTCTCGTGATCACCAAGGACAGATCTTCCAGCACACATATTGCTGTGAAAAATCCTGTGTTTTTTGGTGGCACTTTGGAGACATCTAATAGCACATTCCCATGGGGTTTTTCCTATTTATGTGCTAAAAAGAAAATCAATAGATAGATCAAAAATACATAGATAGATGAATAGATGGATGAAAAAGTTGTCCAAAATATCCCCAGTGTGCATGCACACAGCCACATAAATAGGAGTAACATTGTCCCTTCTAATATTAAAATGTCTGTATTGGCAAACTCTCATTTTCAGAGGATCTGAGTGGAAATCTGAGAGGGCATCTTTAACTTGGCATAACCAGGTATTGGATTTTAAGAACCCAATTAATTCCAAAAATCATGGCCATTGATTTATGCATCTTGAACACAAATTCTTATTCTCCAACCCCAAAACGACATCTTTAAAAGCTTTTTGAAAAAGAAATCTAAAAAACAACAGCTACGTAATACTGTTTCTGATCTGAGTGAGAATCATTTGTACAGTGTATCTTTAATTAATCTTATTGTAATGTATGCTACAGTTGTAAAACGCAGGCAAGACTCATTACAGGCTAGATGATTTACTGTGTCTAATTCTAATAGCTGTTGTTATATCAAGAGATAAAGCAGAGTACGGCAACTAATTATAGCTCATTGCTCCAAGGTATTGTTTCTTATGCTAATATTTTGTTACAATAATATATGGTGGATATTAGTTACCATACACTGTGCTTTCTTTTTGATTCAGTTCCCATTAATTCTATATCAAACGTTCTAAAGAATGATTTATATAATCTTCGATCATGCTATCGGTTTCAATATAGCCATATATCAAGTATACTGCAGCAATGTTCCCTATAATGCAGGCTACTTCATATTATTTCTGCTACTAAAAATAATTACAAATGTTGAAAAAAAGAAATATAGGCGAATGCATGATAGAATGAGTATAATATATCAGTGTTGGCTGTAGTCTCCCTATGCACCGCTGCTTGGTAAAAATGTAGCAATTTTAGGAAATAAGATGAAAATGAATATTTATACTTCGTATTCCGAATACAGCTCAAATTATATAAATATGTATCTGCCTTATATTTATTGTAAAATATATTGATACATTGGAAAGCACTTATATCGCTAAGTAACTAAAATTGTGTCTTCTACGTGGCTTATGATCGTAAAGTAAAACAAAATCAGTTTATAATAAAAAACAACAACAAAAAACCAACAACCTTATAACAGTTAAACAAAGAGAAAGTAAGTTTTTACTTTTGTGCTAATCTCTGCATGATCTGCTAATGTAGATAGGGGTCACAGGTATATGACCATTTCCCTCACCCACGTTTTGTAATAAAAGGTAAATTTAAAAAAAATATTAGATTTTTTTTTAGAGCACGGTGGGTACACAGCTAGTTCAAGAAAAAACATTTACTGTTTCCTGCACAGTAGAAATCTGTAAGACGCTAAACAAATCACAGACTCTGATTGGCTGCTACCAATCACATGCTCTCTGTAAAAAGGAAACAAATGTCACTGATGTACTTATGTAAAAGTATTTGATAAAGTTTGTTTGTATATTGTTACCTGGTAGGTAGCTAAAGAGCTTCAAACACTGTCTGACAAAGTAGCTTAAAGGACTCTCTTCTATGAGGTGACACAAGAACTTGTGCAGTTAGGCCATACCCTGAAGCTATGAAAGTGCTTTTGTTAGTTACATCTTGTTTTAGGAATGCCTTTCAGACAGCCCCGCTGTGGACTCAGCATGATGGTACAAACACAATGCAAAAAATACCACCACATGTCATTATTAAAGGACTACTCAGGGCACCATAACAATTCACCCACAATGAAGTAGTTATGGCGCAAGGATGTCTTGGCTGCCATCTTACCTGAAGAGGTTAAACCATTAACAAACAGTTTAATGCCAAATCAACGAGGTGTCTCCCGATAGCTCCTCCCCTGTACTTGCTCAATGCCCGAGGCGTCAATCAGGAAGCCTCAGACTGAGCGGTACTGATAGGCTTCGAGTGTCAGCTGATGTTCTTGACCTATCAGTAGCTACCAACTGAGAAAAGAGATTTAAAAAGGTACATATAATTTTTCACTAATTGTTTCTCAAGGCGGAGCTACAGATAGGCAGAGAGCATCAGCTAACGCTATCAGTGGCACATGCTCCGAGACTTCCTGATTGAAGCCTTGGCCACTGAGCCTGAGGTAGAGCAATTGGGTGCCCGATACTTCCTCACACCATAATAACTTAATTGTGATGAATTTTTTATGCTACCTGAAGTTTCCCTCCCCCAAGCTCTAGTTTACAATAACTATCAATCTGTCACGCAATCTTAAGTCAGGCAATCTCATTTTGGTATTCAGGTAGCTAAGAAGCCATCAAGTGGGGAAGGTATTTCGAAAAATCCCACAAAAAATTATGTATCTTACAAATGACTTTACTGTAGGTCACAGACTAGTGCTTTAATGATAACCGATCAGATTTTATGTTTTAAGAAAAACATTCCATTAAAAGATTGCGATTGAGTTTTTCCTTCATCAAGATATACAATTCAGTCATTGGCACTAGGATATAATATTATTGGGATTGAATTCATTATAATTCGTGAAATGAATAAAAATAAAGACACATTTTTCAATCACATTGTAATTTACCCAGACATAACTGCAGTTTAATGATAAAGTCAAAATATTTCTTATCTCTATCTTCCAGTTACACTTGCAGATTGTTCTAGCTTAGCATTAGTAACTAATAGGATCACTGATTGCCAAGAAAGGAATGTCATAAAATGAGAATGATGACATTTGAAGAATTTAAGTCGTCTACTGAGTGCTTTTGTTTAAGACTAAAACATAAAATATGAAAACTCTGAGAATATGAGAAACTCAGTAGTTTGCCTTTCAGTAAGTTCCGGTCATGTCTCAAAAATGTTTACCTCACTTGTGCCATTACAAAGAGAACATATACTATTTGCAATTCAGACTAATCCCACCCATAAGGACAACCCAGAAGTGAAATGCTGACAAGTTAGTTCTTATATTCACTGTTTTTGTCACAAACCGATTTGCAAGGACTCTCCGTAAGCAAACAGGGTAATCCAGACATGGATCCTGTTCTCATTACGCCTAGAGTTGTATCAGCTACACCTCGCTGACGAGGCCCCAATTAGGCCGAAATGATTGCTGCATTTCTTGTGCAGAGCGAACTTGCCGACATTTCAGCTCTGGACTGTCTTATGGGTGGGATCAGTCTGATATGCAAATTGTATAGGTTATTTCTGTAATGGGACAAGTGAGCAAAATAAATGTTTTTAGACTTGAGTGGTGATTTACTGAGTTTCTTTGAGCTTAAGCACATTCTCTCCATAACTATCTGTCCAGTTTAACTAATTTGGCATTACATTTACAATCTCTTTGCTAATTTTCCTCAATTCTCAGCACAGTGCATAAATCCAAAGTCTCATATACTGATAGCATTTGTTATCAATGCAGGATTTCATGCACCTCACATCTTTTATTATTAAATTTGAAAATTTGGATATAGTGTTTTTACCTTGTCAGATTATAACGGGACCTGATATAAGCTCTGGCAGTAAAGAAATACAATTTCTATTAAAATCTTAACACCGAACACTGAGTGTTCTTGACAGCCTTCCACCCTTTGTTAATAAAAGAAACTACCTTTATAAAGGTCCTTCTAGGGACAAGCTATAATTTCCCTTGTCAGTTTAACTTTAGCAAGAGACTTTCATGATAAATGATGACTGTAAGAGCCATTCACATGGTGTTTTAGGCAACTCTTGTGTTAAATGCATTCTGGAATGTCTGTCCTGTGATTGTTCTAAGAGCTTTAAAACAATTGCTCCAACTCTGCGCATTACTTGAAATAACAGTTTTATAACTATGGTGATTTTGGCAAACTGCCCATAATTAAAGACGGCATTGACAAACCAGGCTAAATCAGGGATGCGAGAATCTTCTAATCCCAAGTTGTTGTCACACTACAATGCTCGAATACCATCGCGACAGTTCTCGTAATACCATGTTTTTCACATGGTCCCATCAGTTAGTGCGTAACTATCATTTGCAACTACCTTTGCATTATAGCAACTTATTAATAATACACCCTGCAATTCAGACGCAGCACATACACGAGAGAAACTAATATAAAACAGATAAAAAAAGCTATCAAAAACTGAATGAGGACCTCTGCTCTAGCACTTTTTGAATTAGTGTTTTTAGAAAATACAATGTTAGTGGATGTCATAAAAAATTAAATATATATATATACAATAACTTTTTTTTTCCCCATGAAAATAAAAAAGATTATCAATATCAGCATATTCCGGGTGATTTGGCTGACCCGGACTGCTGGTGTGATGGATGATATCACTATTCACTCCAGGTTGTATATAATCCATACTTATACCCAATATAATAACTTCACAGATTTGAGGGTTTTACTGCATAACACAAATATGTCTATTAACATATAACGCTTCAGAATACTGAATAGAAATATTTTTCTTCTTTTTAGTTAGTTAATATATATTTGTTGAGTCAGTGATTGATATTTTTTTAAAAAAATTTATTCGTACATCAGTTTGTGTTTTTTTCATTTTTAATTTTTATTTCCAGACATTATATAGGGCAGTATATATTTCTTATGATGACATAACTGGACAAGGTGGTATGTACTAAACACCAAACTGTTGCAAAGTAAAATACTTTTCATGTACCTCCCTGCTGCACCTGACGGTGATATAACTAGCTGTGCTCATATCACGTTGTGCTGAATTTCACAAAAACAATCTGGGATTTTTGGAAGGAACGATGGCATGGTGGAACATATCTAACTGGCTGTAAGTTGTTCTTGGAAATATTTGAATGCAGGATTCAATGCTATAATATAGTTTTTTCGTAATTATGATACGATAATTGTAAAGCACACTACTCATCTATTGTGCCTCATAGCAGCCATTTGCATGGTTTGCTGAGGCAAATCACATTATTAAAATAGGATCTAAGTTTGCCTTACGTTTAATTTTCTTTGGGTCATCAACCCTGAAGCAAATTAAACAACTAGCAAAAAAAACAATTAACTTCTATCCTCAAAAGGATACAAAACTCCCGTTACTGTATAGCCGATCATGTAATAAATGTTGCATTACTCACTAATCATTTGAAGAAGATAAATGTATCATTAGCTGTGAATACTTCTGCTTCTCACAAAGCTTAGCGGAACCTTCATGACTAAGACTTTGTTGCCATGACCCGCTCAGCAGAAAAGAACGACATAATTCATCTAATCTCAAGCGATGTCTATATTTTGAATCAGGTCTAGGAGGGGCATGAACTCTGGTGAATAAGAGGGGGACGAAGAAAAGTTTTCATATTTGTCTCACGAGATGTGAGGACAATGTGATATTTCTCTGAGACACCATACACAGAAATGATCAAAAGAGAAAAGGTGATCCATGACTGAACCATGACTAATGGACCATGGTTTATGAATGCTACAGAGTCTATGGGGATCATGTATTCATGTTAAAAAGCAAAGCAAATGCTGAAAGTAACACAAATTGGATTTCTTGATCCGAAGGCTTACCCAGCACATAGTTATTCCTAAACAAGACCGGGTGTTTGTCTATACTCTAAACTTAGGTGTTCATGTTAAAATCTATATGATATGACAGACACTGTTTCAGTGATGGCTAACCCTGGCCCTCCAGATGTCTCTGGACTAAATACTAGTTTAGAATCATAGGACGATAAGCTGCAGTGTCAAGGCTAGCTGTCAGGCACAGGGTATGCCGGTTTACTAGATATGTTCATTCCGAGGTATTTACATTACATTATAAAAGGACAGAAAGCTTTGCATTTTGATAGTAAATCCCAACTATCCGTCTATCTATCTGTCTATCCGTCCATATCTCTATCTATCTACAAATGACCTCCTGGGACATTCCATATGCCACAAATATTGAGATAACCACTGCTTACAGTAATGTTTTGCAGAAGGGTATCTCTGGAAATGCAGCATCCTTAGAAAGTGGGTAAAGGTAGTGTATACCTAAGACCCAAGGTCTAGGTAACACAAGTGAGATACAGATCTCAGAAGTCTGCTAAAATTAATAATCTTTAATTAGGTATACTTAACCATGAACAAATAGAACAACATAAATGTGAATACTTAAAGTAAAAAATCACCCAAAACGGTGCAAGAGGAGATTGAAAGGGGCTCAGGGAGTAATGGATGAGGTATCAACTTAGGCAAATGTGCTCTAGATGTATACTCATTACTGGGGAATATAAATGGGAGGTACCAATGTTCACTTAACTACCCGGCTGAATCGTAAACAGAACCAAACCCTTAAAACTGGAAAGGGAAGTAACCGCTAGTATGATACTCTAACTGTGGAGTGCAGCATAGAACCGCAGAAGTGTATATTCGTATGGAGGTATAGATACAATGAGCTCGTAACAATATAACACTTCAAGGTATTGCAACAGGTAGTGTTACATACTTGCTTAGTGGCCACAAGTGGATCATGTGGCCATCACAGAGTCACACTAGAAGGTACTGCAACCTAAAATGTTACAAAAATATTCATATGGCCACACCTGAATAGCTAGATGCAGGGCAGTGACATTAAGTACTTGGTAGATAGTGTAGATTTGGGATACTTAGATGTTCCCCTATTAAATATCAACGGACTCAACACTACTTGGAACTAACCACAGTGCTGTATGCACTGACTGGTAGATAGTGTAGATTTGGGATACTTAGATGTTCCCCTATTAAATATCAACGGACTCAATACTACTTGGAACTAGCCACAGTGCTGTATGCACTGACTGGTCAAAGTAAGGCTAATAAAGTCGTATTGCACACTTAGTCTATCTTAGCTGGAATCCAACAGATAGTAGTAATCATAGTACAACTCCCTTATTCCCTCCAAAAAATCTCCAAACAGGCCCCAGCTGAAAAAAAGTGTGAAAGCCTACGGTAGCAACAGGAGAATATTACAACAGGAATCATGTCTTTTAGATCACAACAGGAAGCTGTGACTGCAGTGATCCCGTGATCCCCAATACTGGATGCTTGGAAATTGGAAATATGCCTCGCCTGGTAATCCTTTAATGTGGCTTGTATTACATGTACATTTTAGGGTCCGAATTCTGTGCAAACTGCATGAACCCATAGATCGTTTTGCCGGGTGCCGTCAGTACAGGGTGGTAGTGGTATCTTAATGAGGGCATGTTTTACTAGCACACAGAGCCTCTTAAATTTTTTGAGAGTTTACTAAAAATCCTTTCAATGCATAGCTAAGCATTGTCTCTGTGCCTCCACTTATACAAACAGCACGGTTAGAGAAGCGTACAGTGTTTGCAATGTACTGAAGGTACTGGTCTGGGCTTGAAACTGCTTAATAATTAAGAATTAAGTGGGGTTAAGAAGGAAGGCCAGGCATGGTATCAGCCCTGCCCTTTTATTTTTCACAAATTTGTGGTTATGTGGCCCCACATCTGGGCTCTAGGAAACTGCCTAAGGTTGCCTGACGGCTAATCCTGCTCTGAGCATATAGGACTCAAAAATAGGGATAAAAAGGGTTTATTGCTGTAAGCATTTTTTGTGCTTTGATTTTTTTTTTTAAGAACCAGGAAGTAGTTTAGAATTTAATAGACAGTCTGAATGTGCATAAAATGTGCAATGCAGCAATGACCAAACATTTTCATTAATTGAAAGCAAAATCAATGTTTAAGACTTGGGCAATTAATGTAAACTAGGGACAGCTTTCATTCCCTAATGCAAGTGTTATCAACTACTCAATTAATGATTCAATTCAATGGTAGGCCCTGTTTGCAATGAGTACGTGTGACATGGATAGACCCTTATAAAACATTTAGCAGAGAGGATTGTGGGACAGAGACAGCTGATGGCAGTTCCGCCAAGGTTCTCTCCATTAATCTTACAAGTGAAAGAAGGAGGGGAACATTCAGGGAGTTGTGCTAGTATGAAACAAGTTGATTTTTTTTGTGTTGTAATGTTTCGATAAATTGGCAGACAGTCCAGGTGTCCCAACCATACAGGTCTTCTCAAAACAGCCCCAATTTTTTGGGTCCTGACTTTGTTCCCTGGTGTCTTACTTTTGGGGACACTGGATAACTGTCTCTAGCCAGCATAGAACAAATTCATCATTAGACACGCTCTCAGTATATTCAGGGCATTAGGACCCTGCAGACAGCAATGACACTGTTCTCCTAGCATGGTGTGCCCTTGGTGGGCCAGTCTACTTAATTTGCGGGGGGGGGCCTGAAGTGCATTCACGCCAATTTGACCTGTCAGTTATACTGGTAAACCCACCTTTGGGCAGAGTCACTTGTGCAAATTGTGTCATTGTCCCTCCCATTGGCATCCCACTTCACAGGGTCCTGAGGTTGGAAGTTTTGTAGACATATTCATCTCACTTAGATTTTTTTTATTAATATGTAGCAAAATTTGGGTGTTTGAAATCTTTCTTTAAATGCTGAAGAGATATAATTACCGTACATGGATACAAACAGATTTCTTATTAGATTGGGAGAGGGGCTGATCTAATGACAGCAACTTTTATCTGAAGTTTATCTAAAGTGTAACTCCTACTAATCTCAGGTAGATCGCACATGTCCCAATGCTGCCCTAAGATGGAATATCCCCTGTACATAACCCTAGTTATGGTACTTACCCTCACACTTTTCCTAGCCCTAACTCTAACCATAGCTAAAACCCTAATTTATTTTTAGCTAATTTATTATTTGATTTTGTCATTGGGTTGTAAAAAAAAGTAGAGACACTCATAAAACACATAACCTTCAGCTAAAATGATTTAAATAAATGTAGTTATGAAAGCATATCACGTGTCATTGGTTATCATAAGAACATTCTTATTTATTTCTCTTTTTCCTTTTGACATACCTGCTGTCGGATTGTACTAACACATGCATTTGATGTAGTATAAACTGTCATTTGCAATGTCATTTAGTGCTATAAAATCCTGCCTTTTGGAAAACACCAAAAAAAATGTAGAACCTGATACATCTATTTTTTTCCATCCTGCATACTGTTAACGATATTCTGGCGGCTTCAATACAAAATTAGATACTACACTTTCTTCCTCACTTTGAAGTCGAATCAGACAAGACATTCTGATTGTTCCCAGCTATGAATTATCGTAGTTTAGTGTCAGACTTTACAGACTCTGAAAGGATTTCTCTGTGGAAAACCAGTTCAGAAAAAAAAAGGATATTATTACTGATATATCTGTGGGAAAAAAATAGGAAATCATACAGTAAAAATGTGCATTCTGCCATGTATAAATTAAATAGTAGGTGATCCTATCTGCTTTTTAAACAAACTCCATCTCATCTAGCTAGTAAATATTGTATTCTACAAATAAGCCAAGTATACCTTATTGTGTAAATATTGTTTGTTTAGTGAGAAGTAAAAAAAACATTAAACTTTAACTACTAGCTTATATATCATATTTATAGAGTCGTTCTATCTGTTAGTTAAGTAGGATTCCTGCTTTCATTTTATATTCAGAAATTATTTATGTGATATATGTTTCGCACATTGCACCCGTGAACATTTTTCATGTACACTAATGCATTCCTATTGCGTATATTAGGTATATTGTTCTAAGTAGAAAATTGAAACCGGCAACTTCATTAATGCTAAAGAACACTACTTGCATAGTTTTTGTAAGGGAAGGCCTTTTTCTCTCTCTAAATATTGATCATTTTATTTGACGGATGTAAATAGTCTTATTTTAATTTTATTATAGTTTCTTAAATAGCATTATAAATGTATTAATGTTTTATATTTACATAGTATACGTGAATGAGTTGTCTTTCTTCAGTCATTCAATTTAACCTTTCGTTTGGTATGAGTGGGTTCAATCTTAAAACTGACTGACGTGACGTCCCTTGGACCTCTTTTTCTACTTACTGGAAGCTCATTGAGTATGGAGAGAGGGATGTATCAAAGCAACGTTACTAAATGACATGCTGATCAGAATTCCAAACGCTTGGGCAGTGAAGCAAATCATGATTTCATTTTATGATCATAACTAAAAAAATAAAAAAGTCTACCTCTTTAACACAGGTCCTGAATCAGCCAGACAAGAAAAGACACGTGCATCTGAAGGCCTCGTAAGCCTCATTCGATAAATCATACTGACTTTATTTCTTTGTATGTATTATGGCAAATGTTAAATGGTAAATTTGTTATATTCTTTTTATATATAACAAATAATGTTGCCTTAAACCTACCCTGTTGTCTCATATTTCCGAGGAGGAATTAAATAACAACTAAAGCAAAAAACAAAACAAAAAAGAACAAATAGCAAAAAAAATAAACAACAAAAAACAAAACCCAAAAACTCTAACAGCAAACACACAATTGTACAGTCTGTATAAACCATTGCTTGTAGATATGTGTGACGTGTTAAGCTTTCTAGAAGCCACACACGTTAAACACGCACAATCCCAAATGGTTTAATTTATTAAAAAAACATCAATGTAGTTACTTGGACATAAAATGTCCCACAACCTGGTCTGTCATAACAGGTCCTAAGCATTTACTTGTGACCCTGATGACCTTGGAGAACATCTATAGATTTGCTACGAATGAGGAACATCCGCAAGTGAGTGTCTTTTTTCAGTTATTT
Organism: Pelobates fuscus; assembly: GCF_036172605.1. Taxonomy (NCBI): domain Eukaryota; kingdom Metazoa; phylum Chordata; class Amphibia; order Anura; family Pelobatidae; genus Pelobates; species Pelobates fuscus. The sequence continues at coordinate 361,193,699 of NC_086320.1, read as the reverse complement.
TTTTAATTTCGCCAGATCTTGTTTATGTACAATCAACATGGAGTATACCCCAATTTATATTTAAAAAAAATGCAACATAAACCATTAAACATTCTATAGCAGCATTCTATAACCACTCTTTCCCTCGTACAACCTCCCTCTCCTCCACTGTATTACTTATTTATTTGTCTATACATTTATCTTAGATTTTGTACTCAAGTTAAAAAAAATAAAAATTCTTACTTGCTCTAGTTTTTTTTTTCTTACTTTGTAAATCAACATTGTTCCTGACATTCTATGGCAAAGCAACACCATCAAAAATTAGTAATAGCCACGCTCATTTAATTCCAGGAGGAAATCCGGCATTAAAAGTCTCACTGGCAGATTTATTGATTATACCTCAGAAAAAAACCAAGAAGAGACAAGCGCTCAGGAAATCCCCAAAGGGGGTCATTATTAGCATCATGTAACTATGTCACTAAACATTAGTAGCACTGGTAGAGTAGAACACGCTGTTTCAGGTGACAAAATAAATTGATACGTGACCAAATATACATGTACTACATATGCTATACTATGCTATACTAATATATATATTACTCACATAGACTGATATAGAAGGTTTACTGGACACTGCAAATAGCTGCTGCTGCACGTTTTGCAATCAGGACTGTATTCAGAAAAATCTAAGTACTTTCAAAACTGCTGGCTGAGTCACCCAGATAATACACGCCTAGACATGTGTACACATATACTCATACAGATGCATACTTGCTGAGACACATACACTCCTAGGTACGCACACAGCAGTAAATATTTCCAGGCACACACACACAGAAACATAGGAAACAAAGGGGATGAATCCAACCAGTTCCCCTCCCCCGCATGAATTTTCCTAGTTAAGTTTCCCGAAAACTTCCCTGAAGAAGTCCTATTAGGACGAAACGCATAGGATTTCTATTTATTTTATGGTTGTTTTGTATTAGCGTGGTATTTTGTTTTTAGTAGTCTTTTATTTTACTCACTTGTGGAACAACTTCCCTCTTCGTAGTCTGATCTCGAGGGATTTTACCACATAGAGTGGAGACATGCCTGCTTTACACTTGTGTTTAGGAGCCTCATCACGAATAATTGAAGCTTTTACACACTACCCCTAGAGGGTGATGAGCCAGACGGATCTTTTGGTTTGTGAATGTGTTACTTTACCTTTTAAAATATATTTATTTTTTACTGTATCACACTATGTACAATGTGTTTATATATTTTCTAGATTAACTGTATTTTCCCATTGGATTTGCATATATCCATATTCCCTCTTTCAGGTTATATATATTTTTTATTTCTATATGTGTTTTAGTTTTTTCCTCCTTTTTCTTTATATAATAAATGTTTCCTAGCTGCCATATAAAACAATATGTGCACAGCTGGGAAACTTCACAAACTCACTTTCCAGTGAGAAGACACGGGCCGGCAGAGCTGCAGAGGATATCAGATATCTTCTCCAACCAGACCAACATTATGCATTAAAATGTAGCTGTGATGCCGTTCATGGCTCCCTTACTGCACCCACTCACAGGGGCTACTGAGTAGTGTTCCATTGAGGAAACTGGTGTGAATATGACTATCCTTCCACGCTCAGTATCCATGCCAGAACAGCCCTGTAAGAGAGAGCAGGAGACAGAGATTCAGACCAGCCTGATCCTGCTCCGCAGAGCTAAATTTTAATGGCAATCAAAAACGAGAATTACACTGGCCTCACTCTGGGTGGGGGATACTAATGTGGGAGCAAGATGTGAGCCAGATGTGCCAAGGCAGGACCAAACTGTCCTCCCTGTTCCCTGTTTAGTTTTCTGAGGAGTTTTGTGTGTTCGGGTTGGCCTATTATGTTTTATAAGAAACCTTCTGTAACCTTCTGTATACACATTGTTACCACTAGAGTAAAAATGTGTAGTCTGCACCTCTTTTGTTAAATTGGAATTTTTAAATAATGATTGTCACGCCAAGGGTGCATAATTCATTGTTGCACAATAAAATATTGCCATTTCATGTAATTTTTGTAGTCATATATCAATTGACCACTTGGAAGAGATCAAATGATAGAAGGGGTAATGTAAATTGCATAGGAATGTGAAAGGGGTCAGATGGTTTACCATATGGATTGATCATTTGATTAATCAAAGGCTCTGCAATGTGTGAGAAGTCACACATAAGTGGCCTGGAAGTCTGGTTTACATATAAAATAAATCTCTAATTTGCCGTATATCTAGATTCCCTCTTAGATAGGGGGTCCTTTGATATGTTAATGGCCATTAGCCTTGTGTTCCAGTATCATATCCAAAAGAAACATTAATATTTACCCACAGATTAATAATTGAGTTTAATTTTTATTATATTTAGAATGGGACGGGCACGATCTTCTAATCAAGCCCAAACATGATTTGCGTAACTTAACCATAGGGGAAGGGATTGTGATGTCCGCTATATTGGGTCATAGGTAAGTAGTGTGACATATCTATGGATTGGAAAAAATGGTAACAAATTCATAGATGTAATTATTATTGCTGTGGCAAGTACATAAGAGGAGATAGAACCAAATGTTTCCGTTTGGATTAATGTTGGTCTGGAACACAAGGGGGTGGTCATTTATAGTTACTATAGGTACACCTTATCTCCACCTCTGGCGAGTCTTGGTAATCCACAGGATATATATATAATGATACTGAAGTGTGGATTGGACTTGCTTGGGGGCCAGAATCTAATTCTAAGTGACACCCGGGGCAATAAGTGATTAGGACTTCTGTTATTTTATCCCTTTTGTTTTTATCTGTTGTTGGTGTAACTAATTTGATTGTCATCTATATTTTTGTGTGCACTGTGACTATGTTTTGCTCATAATAAATATTCCTTTATTAAGTTCTGCCTTTGTCTGGTAAAGAATCATGTTACCTGAAGAAACTAATTAATGAGTGTTTTGCAATTGCATAGGTATTGTGCTGACTTGTATTTGGTGGGTTTTAATTGTTAAGTTTATCTGGGGGACCAAGGCACCCTTATTTATGAATTGTCTTGGTGGTGGCTGCATTAAAATAGTAATAGTTATATTATTATGCTTAAGTGTGGGTGGTGTTAAGTGGGATTTTATAATTATTTCCAGTCTAGTGCAGACAAATAGTGAACTTTAACCCTTTCACCACCACAACTACGTCACGCACACTCTTGAAGTAGGGTGCGTTCGTGACATTGTTTATATAGTCATTTTCTCTGGGTGCACACCCTAATGTAGTGTGCTGTGGACCGTTATGTTTGGGGGAGTAGGACGATTTAAAATGTAGATAAAGACAGGCTAAAAGGGAGTATGGAGAGATAGATAGGTTAGGGGGGAAATGGGGAGATATAGAATGAGGAGAGAGACAGGACTGGAGGAAAAATGGAAGAGATAGGTTAGGCAGGGAAAATAAAATACAATGGGGGGGGGTATTTGTGAGATGGGAGAACTGGGGGAGAGATTTGTGAGGGGTAATAAATAGAGAGATAAATTGTAGAAATGAAAATGGTGTGTTGAGTGAGAATAAATAGCAAGAGGCTTTTTAACGGAAATAAATGGCGACATACAGGCTGGAAAGAAAATGGAGAGAGAGAGATCAGACGGAAGAAATTGGGAGAGACAGGTAAGGTGGAGAAATGGGAGAGAGGCTATTTGGGGGACAAAATAGGGGAGAGACAGCTAGTTGGGTAAGAGGGTGGGGGTATGAATAAAGCAGATATATGTGAGGTAGAGAACTTGTAGAGAGATACGTGAGGGGGAGAACTTGTAGAGATATATGAGGAAGGAATAAGGGAGAGACAGGACGTGCACAGGGGAGATATGAAAGAGACAAAAATGGGAGGTTGTGGGTAAACTGTGAGCGAGAGAGACTGATGAATGCAAGACACACACATTCTACAGGAGATATTCCCCAACCAAGCAAAGTAACGTTAAAGAGCTTGAGTGGGCCTTTATCATTGCTCTGCTTGTACCCTCTTGTGTTGATGCTGAAACTCTTTTCCATTAGATGATATGCTGGGAGAGGATGTGGGGATAGGAATATCACAGTCTCATGTCCCTAGATTATTATGTTCATATCAGTTTCAGAGGAGAGGCTGAATTAATAACAGATACAGCAAATGGCAGCTGCCCAGGAGACTATATTTATATGGATATTTTGTTTTAATTATTTTTTTTGTTCAAAGAGAGATGGATAATACAATCAAACAAAATGAAGGCTCATCATCTTATAGAAATAAATATAAATCTTTGTGTGATCAGCACTCCAATTACTAGGTGTATTAAAAGAACATTGTTAGTTAGCATTTCAAGGGAAGAAAATAACTGACAGATCTTTTAGAATCCACTTCATGTATGAGAATACTAATTCTTGGTGATTATTTAACGATGCAACAATTAATTATACTTATATTTGCATAACAGAAGCATTTATAGACTTAGAAGTGACGTAGGGTCAATTCTGCTCAGAGGCATTATGGCTGATATAATAGTGCACTCTCAAAAATAAGGGTAGGGTAGGTATTTAATTGCACCTTTGGAGCATTTCACTGCTAAATTGTACACATAAAGCATATAAAGGAAGAGTTATTTTTCCTACATTATTATTATTATTATTATGATATTTATAGAGCGCCGTCAAATTCTGCAGCGCTTTACAATGGGTGGATGAACAGACATGTAGTTGTAACCAGACAAGTTGGACACACAGGAACAGAGGGGTTGAGGGCCCTGCTCAATGAGCTTACATGCTAGAGGGAGTGGGGTAAAATGACACAAAAAGGTAAGGATAGTATTAGACTAGTGACAGTTGCAGAAGAGGAATCAGGTGCGAGCTATTAACAGTTTAATTGATACGCTTTTATGAAGAAGTGGGTTTTTAACGATTTTTTGAAGGAGTGGAGACTGGGTGAGCATCTAACAGAGGAGGGAAGCGAGTTCCACAGGAACGGTGCAGCCCTCGAGAAATCTTGGAGGCGAGCATCAGAGGTGGGAGTACAGACAGAAGATAGACGTGAGTCTTCAGCAGATCGTAAGGGCCTAGACGGGACATACTTGTGTATAAGGGAGGATAGATAGGTGGGAGCAGCATTATGTAGAGATTTGAAAGCAAGAACCAGAATTTTAAATTGAGCTTTATATTTTATAGGAAGCCAATGTAGAGACTGACAGAAGGGTGAGGCATGGGAGGTGCGGGCGGACAAGAAGATGAGCCTTGCCACCACATACATTATGGACTGTAACAGCGCAAGTTGGGAGCAAGTAAGACCACTGAGAAGCGGATTACAGTAGTCAAGGCGAGAAAGGACAGTGGAATGGACCAACACCTTAGTCGCATCTGGCGTTAAGTAGGGGCGGATGCGCGCAATGTTTTTGAAATGGAAATTACAGGATTTGGTGATAGATTGAGTCATTGTTCATAATTTATATTGCAGCATCTGGAGTCATAAATATGGATTCCATACTCTTTAGTGTGTTGGCTTAGAACAAAGGGTGCCCAAGGAGATCCCCAGATGTTTTATAACTACAGCGTCCATGATGCTTCGTCATTCTAAAGGCATCATGGGCATTGTATTTCTACAACATCTGGGGATCTACCTTTTGGGCACCCCTGGCTTAGAGCACATACATACTGTTAAGACAAAGGTTTATGGAGTAATGTGCCACGTGACGTGTTTCACTTCTGCCACTGAATCCACAGTATTGAAATGTACAATGAATTGTGAGTGTAACATAACAAAGCTTCACAATAATAATGTTCACAGTAAGGAACATATACTCTCTATATATAGTAAATGCATTCTAAATTATTTTACATGAATACTTGCTTTTGTTCTAAGAGATTTGTCCCAGTTAGACTAACATTTCACAATATGGTATCTATTGGGTATTGATGTAGAATTTAAAGGATCACTATAGGGTCAGGAACACAAACATGTATACCTGACCCTATAGTGTTAAAACCACTATCTAGCCCCTCTGGCCCTCCTTGTCTCTATAAATATAGTAAAATCGTACTTGTATACAAGTCTGCAGCTGATGCCTCTGACCTACCTGCTGTCTGCTGACATCATCAGAAGTGATTCTGTGAGCCAATCACAATGCTTTCCCATGGGATTGGCTGAGACTGTCAAGGAGGCAGATCCAGCACAAGTCAAACACAGCCCTGGCCAATCAGCATCATTTAATCAATACATCTCTATGAGGAACGTTCATTGTCTGCATATAGAGGGTGGTGACACTCAATGGCAGTGCTGCTCACTGTGCAGCACTGCCTCAGGAAGCACCTCTAGCAGCCATCTGAGGAGTGGCCAATAATATTATCCCTAGATTGTAATATAATTTTCTCTGTTAATAACCCTGTATGGTTTATTAAACTATAATGAATTGGAATCCAAACTGGAAAGCTCAGGCTAAAATAGCTGTGACTATTATTTCCAAAAAAGCTATTTTTGTATTTATTTTGCAAATTGTTTTTCACTTCAAAGCAGTTCATCGCTTATTGCGTAATTCACAAAAGTGAGAATTCAAGATAAATTTCAAATTTAAGCCAAAATAGCCAAACTGGGATTTTTTCTTAAAAAGTTTACAAATTTATGTTTATTTCGATTTCTCAAAACACCAACACTTTTTTGATAAATGACTCTTCAATCTTTTCTGTTCCCATGTTTTAAGAAAAACGTAAAGTATTATTTTAAATCAACTGATGATATTTATTTCTTTTTATATTGCCAAAACAATCATAAAACCATTCCTAAGCTGTTAAAATCATGTTCACACTTTCTAGAATGAGGAATAATGTAGCTAAAATAAAGGATCAAAATATTATTATTAATATGAATTTGATGCCCCACCACGTCGCTTAGAAGATGCTTACTTAAGATTTGTAATTTGATGCACATTAAACCTTCAGCAGCACCATGGACCTAACTAATGGGCCTATGAATTCAGATTTAATTATTTGTTTCGTGATAAAGAAGATAATTGTGCAGATTATGGGGTGATATATCAGACTGCCAATATTTGTGCTATGGTGCATAAGAAGCATCCTCTAGAAAAAAGTATTTCTACTGATTTTCAGTGTGTGAATATTGCTAATCATGTTTATTTGCTGTCTACCGGTATTGATTAGAGTCACAACCTTTAATACGTCCCATTATAATATTGAACCATGAAGCTCCTACTAACTGCTCTCTTAATGACTCACAAAACCTTTCCATAGCTCAAACACTTACAAAAGGTTAAAAAGTCTTTGTAGCAAGAAATAAACTGAAACAGTTAAAGTTAAACTTAAAGAGTAGCAGAAAAAACCTGTTGGCAGAAAACTTGCATTTTAAAGCGATAACCAGTACAACAAAATGCAGAGGTTAGCTTGCTAGCAATCTGTCCCTACAAACATGCATTTTAATACTCTTCTATTTTCTTACAGAGCTTGTAAAATACACTGTTTCCTGACCAGCTCTGTGCACAAAACTCTGTACCATACTGGGAACTCCAGCCCAACTCCTATCACCCATAACCCTGAGCAGGCAATTGTTGAAGTTTTTATAAACTGCAGTAATTACCTTGCAGGGTTAAGTCCTCCTCTAGTGGCTGTCTACCAGACAGACAGCCACTGGAGGGACTTCCAGGTTCTTTTGAAGAGGGACTTCTGTGATGACTTTTGGTCATCTAAACAACGCTGGACGTCACGCTATGCATTGAATAATGCTTTCCTATGGGGAGATCCTAATGCGAGCACGGCCATTGCCGCGCATGCGCATTAGGTCTCCCCCGACGGCGGCAGTGGAGGCGCATGTGCAGAGCTGGGCCAGCACCGAGGCACATCGGCGCTTGACCCAGGTAAGTGACAGAAGGGGTTATTAATACAGCCATGCAGGTACATTGCATATGTCTGCCACAACGTCAATGTACCCAATGTAAGATGGGGTACATTGACGTTGTGGCAGGCTTAGGCAATGTATGATCATATAATGTAACTAAACCCCCATTATTTTGCCTAGATTAGGTGTTGTTAAAAAAAAATCTGTCAACATTGTAGTTGCTGTTTAGTGGATAGGTGTGTGTGTGTGCGCTGGATCTTGTGTATTATATATAAAAAAAATATATATATATATATATATATATATATATATAGCATAGCATCCTACTCTCATGTATTGGGGAGGACATATATCCGCCTACGCCTAAATATTTGCAGATCTTTGCAGTTACAGGTCAACAGAAGGAAGAAAAATTAGAAAAGGGGTCCTCTTTTTATCACACATTATACAAGCTTGTTAAAGGACCACTCTAGGCACCCAGACCACTTCAGCTTAATGAAGTGGTCTGGGTGCCAGGTCCAGCTAGCTTTTACCCTTTTTTTTATAAACATAGCAGTTTCAGAGAAACTGCTATGTTTATTCTGAGGGTTAAGCCAGCCTCCAGAGCCTCTAGTGGCTGTCTCACTGACAGCCGCTAGAGGCGCTTGCGTGCTTCTCACTGTGAAAATCACAGTGAGAGCACGCAAGCGTCCATAGGAAAGCATTATGAATGCTTTCCTATGCGACCGGCTGAATGCGAGCGCGGCTCCTGCCGCGCATGCGCATTCAGCCGATGACGTCGCGAGGAAGAAGAGGAGGAGGAGTAGAGCTCCCCGCCCGGCGCTGGAGAAAGAGGTAAGTTTAACCCCTTCCTCCCCCCAGAGCCCGGCGGGAGTGGGTCCCTGAGGGTGGGGGCACCCTCAGGGCACTCTAGTGCCAGGAAAACGAGTATGTTTTCCTGGCACTAGAGTGGTCCTTTAAAGTGCTTGAAGCGTTTATTTTATAATTTTCGTAAAGTAATGCTTTGTAATAATTTTGATTCTGGTTTAGGGTCATATTGAAAGTTAGGTTTTAAACTACCGCCTGATAAAAAGACACATGCTGTGAATATTACACATGTTTATGGGCAATAATTTGCCCTCCTGGCTCATTGAATGTCTTCGATGAAAATCACAGTTTTTACACGTCACAGAACGCACTGAAGGAGAATCCTGCCAACCAAGAACATATTCATTATCCCACTTAACTCTCCAGGGGCAAGTGCTGCTCACATAATTTATTATTTATAGGAAAAGTGCAATATTACAGGGGGAAGAGCAAAAGTACAATAACATGGGTCACAAACCTTTAGAACTGCGAAAGGCCGAGGCGGCCTCAAAATAACAACAAGTAACTAATTCCAAACTGATGCACAAAATCATAATACAGAGCTGTTAAATAACATTTACCAGGAACATGTAATATTTTGCTTAGAGAATTTACTCCATGACAACAACAAATGAAGATGATTTCACTGTGATAAGCAACTGACACTGGGGGGAAAAAAGTTTAACCCCTTAAGGACACATGACATGTGTGACATGTCACGATTCCCTTTTATTCCAGGAGTTTGGTCCTTAAGGGGTTAATGTTGCAATATATACACACATATATATATATAGCTATGTATATATGAAAGAAGTCCTTGTATAACATATATAAAGATTATGAGTTGCTAGGGGCAACGGGCAGTTCAAGGTCATTAATGTCTGTTGCCTTGGCAACCAGTCGCAGGTTCAGCCTATCAGAAACTTTAGATTCCTATTTCATGCACGCACTCACACACAGATTTAGAACATAGTGTATATAATTTAGATTTTCAGCAAATCAATAAGAATAATAGTGCATTTAATTTCTTTTGTGCTTAGCTTTATTCATTTTTAAAATGGCAACAGTTCTTCACATATACTGCATCTTTACTGGTATATAGGCAGAAAAACTCACAAGAAGTGTGAGTGCCTTATTAGTAAAACAAACACGCACACACGCACACACACACGCACACACGCACACACGCACACACGCACACACGCACACACGCACACACTCACACACTCACACCTAAAGGAGTGTTGAAACGTGACCCCCTCCCAATCACAGACCACTGTTGGTGCTCAAGTAATAGTGGGAGGTGTAGTCTAAAATAATATGTGGATCCACAGTTAGGTAAAAATCATTTAGGTAGCCCTTCTTTGGAAGAAAACATATTTAGAAATGTATTTACCTGTTCTTTTGTGCACTAATTAATATCTTACGTCCCTATCCACTGATAGGGAGAAGAAAGAAAATATATAGACTATGTGCCCTTACATATCCAAACAGACTTGCATTAAAATTAGGAAGGAAAATGTTAGTGAGTTTCTGTAAATGCGATAATTTTTCTCACTTGCTGGTTTCCTGCACTTTCTTTGCTGCAATACCACACGTGACCACTAGGAGTAACATGCCTCTCCACTCATGTTTGATCACTGCTGCCTCTATTTCTTGAGCAATCCAAATATGTTCAGACCTGACCTGTCCTCAAAGCTTGAGGAACCTGACCAATGTTTTTTTTTTAATTTAAAGGCCTAAAAGCATGATTGCCAATAATAATACAAATATGGGCTAGTCTGCGACAATTATTAGCATATTTAAAAAATTTTAAATAAATGTTATAAAAATAAAGTTTTTTAATTTTTTTTATTCAAAAGGCATCCAAACGTATTCATTCATCCCTTCATATTTCCATACTGCTTTTAGAATTATTAAAGGCATTTTATAAGGTTGTTAAAACCATATTATTACTGTAGTTTAATCTGTTTACTAGTCACTCCTATTACAGTAGGATCATTCTCCTGACTGATGCATAAATACAACATAACTGCAATGGGTTATTAAGCTTGTTCATGCTCTTCTGAGCACAATAATTGCACACCTCATGATTCCATATGTTTTTTTTTTTTTTTTACTATTTTGCTATCTGCAATCACATTAAAGCCACACGTAATTCAGCTAGACCAGAAACAGACAAGTAAGTGTTCTTAGTCTGATGTCAAGTGATAAATCATACAACTTGTGCTTTTTCTAACACACTAATTCTGTTTTAAATTACGTTTAATTTCTATGGAAGGCATACCTCCCAAGTGTCCCTCCCTACTTAGGTGAGACAGTCCCCGTTTTAGGCCCAAATACCTTGGTCCCTTTTTTCTATCCTCATTATCACCTTATCTAGGAGCTCCATATTTTTGATGTGTCTGAGTGTATAACAGGAGCAATAATACTCAAGGAAATTTGTCTTTAAACTACAATAAACATGTTTAGAAATTATTCTGTATAAATAAGATACATTGTTCTTGTTCTAAATCCCATATTAATTGCAAACAATCTTTTTTAGCAGACACCGTGATTTGGGCTCAAAATAGGGACTGTCCCTCCTAAATAGAGACACTTGGTAGGTATGGTTGTGTATGAACACATTTCTACAAAGGTAAGTCATGAGAGTATGTCTTGTGCAAAGTCTGCTGAATGGCAGAATATGTATCTGCAAATTGGTGGAGGAAATTAACATTAGTCAGGGTCGAATTTCGAATGGCAGCCATTTCACCTTGCAAAATTCAAGCTAAAGTTAGTATTTCAATCCAGGTTAAATCAATTTTTCAATAGTGTGACGTTTGCTAAATTAAAAGGACACAATCACATAAGATTAATATTTGGAGGAACTGCTATAGATATAAATATAGTGCTCAAATAACATTTGCTTAGCCACTGCTTAACAACTTTGCAAATTACACCATGATTTGTGTTAGTGGATAATGACAGCGGAGGATTAAGAAAAATGTACGCCTGACGCAAAATAATACATTCATCGCTAACCTGGGATCGCTTCAAGTAACTTTATTGACAAAATTCAAGGTAACAAAGACAAAAAAACAAAGGAAGTGAACCTAACAACTAATGTTGCTCCTGGAAATTTTTTTTTTCCTGGAAATTAGAGGGGCTTACATATTCACTTTTCAATAAACTTCAAACTGCATCAAAACAAAATACAACATTTAGGCTAATATATCTGATTTATAAACAGCTATAGTCACATTTTGGCAATTTTTGCCTGAATTGTCAGGATTTTTTTTTTTGCTACAATTCAAAGTTTAGTGAATAGATCTTGTGTCCACTGACAGATTGTTGCTGGCTCGAAGTTTAATGACTTGATAAATAAAGTGATTGTTATGTGTGAACTGGCCTTTTGTGTGCGTTAGATACCAGGATATTTCAGATTATGGAAGTAAGATTACATTTTATAATGGTGTTTGCATCACTATAGTCACGAGAACCACTACAGTTTAATGTAGTTGTTCTGGTGTCTATAGTCTGTCCCTACAGGCTCAGTAATGTGAATGCTTGCATAGCTGCCTAGGCATAGCTGCCTAGTAACACCTCCAGTGGCAGTCACTCAGACGGCCACTTGTGCTTCCTATTTCAGTGCTGCACAGTGTGCAGCACCTGCGTTCAACGTCTCCACGCTCTGCATGGAGATGCTGAATGCTCCCCGTAGAGATACATTGATTCAATGAATCTCTATGAGGAGATGCTGATTGTTGCATTCACAATGGCTTCCCAATGCTTTCCTATGGCAAAGCAATTGATTGTCTGAGATAACCACATTTGAGAGAGAACAACAGCGATGTCAATTGAGTATTCCCCAAGAACACCGGAGCCTTCATAGATATTATCTTGTGATGAGCGGCTGTGAGAAAAAAATGCCTTATTCGTACAGCCATCGCTCCGCCATTTGTCAAGTTTTGTCAACTTGAGGATTCTACATAAAACAAAGAAGAAAAAGTATTGAAAAAATCCCAAAATACTCTTTATGAGCATTTTATAAAGAGTTCATTTTTCTGAAATGCTCAAAATTGTGTTTGGGTGAAAGAGCCGCTCTAATTACTGTGTGGGAAATGGGCTCATGCTATTTACTGGATTAGAAAAGGCAAACGCTCTTTTAAAGGCAAATCTGCTATCAATATCTTTGCTCTGACTCAAGACAAAACACAGGTTAAAAACGTTCTGCTTTAAACAGGAATTGTCACTTGTTACACTTTTAGATAAACATTGGAAAACAAAATCAGCTATAACTTGGGCTAACCGTTTTTCATGTGTGTGTGTGTAAAGATTTTTAAAATTACATCACAATCCAGTTCAGTCAGACACAACCAGAGCACACGTTGATTTGAGGAAGAGAAACAGAAATATGGATTCCATGTGTCGTCCTCTATGTGCTCTCTCAGAGCTGACTACGCAGTGCAAAGGGCAGAGCTTACAGCAATGGCTGACAAGCAGCCAAAGTGGAGGCACTCGCTTGTAATAGATAATTTTATTTTTCATACCTTACAAATACATATTTAATTAACATGGATAAATTGTAAAACTAGTATTATAAATCCTGGGATAGTTCTCCACGAAGAGTTTTAACGTACGTTAACTTACCCGATAAATTCATTTTTAGACTACAAAAAAGTTCAGAATTTGTCCAGTGGTTGCTGATGTCAATAGAAGACCTTATATTAAGCACATTTAGAGGCTTTGGATGCCTTACAATTAGAGAGTTGTATTTAAATCCAACACCCTGGTCAATCAGGACTGGCCCGGTGTATCTCAGACAAAGATGTGCACTTGGAAATCAATGTAATCACACAAATGCAGCCTGCTCTGGGGGTCTGGATATGAACTTATATAAAAAGGATGACAGCCTCTGTCAGTCGTGGGAGCTGCTTTGTGGATGGTTGATCATGTGATGTTTAGAAGGCTTTTGAAGATGCACCTGGAGTAAGCGGGTCTCAGATTAATCAGAATCTAAATTGCTTTTAGCAGTGATCACGTTCTGTATCCATATGTCAGTGTCATGGTAACCTTGAAGGGTGATGATGTGCTGTGTTTGTAAATCATATCCTATCACTCAAGCATACATACATCAATATATGAATTGCAACTATATGTGACATTATATTGTATAGTAATTACTTTTTCCTAAAATTATTTTGTTTGTAAGCATCATGGTGTGTCAAAATAATGATGCAGAGTCTGTGGCATCACCTCGCCATAAACGATCGCGCACGTTCTGGGAATGACGCAAGCAGCCTCAATAATTGCTGTTCATATTTAAGCAGCGTTCATGCCTGGGGCCAGTGCCCTGTTGTGGTTTCTTTAGTACCCAACTGTGGAGGCTGGTCCATAGGTTCAGGTGAGGTGGAGAACCCCCCAGCTTTGTTGCAAAAAAAAAACATAAAAAAGAAATGTATTAACTATTGATAAGTGTGTTGTAGAAAAAACTTGTCATGACTATATCTTTAGTGTTCATTCATCCCTTTATTGGTGACCGGAGATGCAGCACCCGTCATCAGCCTCCACCAGTGTTTATATTCCTAGTGGTCTTTTGTTATTTTGACCCAGCTCTATCTTGACTTTTATGTTCTGATGGCCTATTGTTGCATAAGGCCCACCCACGCTAAGGACCAGTGATGTAGGATCGGTTCTGGATCAAGAACTGTATCCTGTACTGACGTTATGAAATTAAAAAACTATGGTTACAGTTAAACTATTTTTTTCAATTAACTAGAAAATGAAAGTGACGTTAGAGAGCACTGGATGCCACTCCATAACCAAAATGGACATGAATGATTTAAGTTTATTATAATTATTATTATTTTTAAAACATCCATTTGAGGAAATGAATCAATGCCAAAGGACGTATATCAATTACAACAAAAGAAAATTCCTGCTTAATATGTCGCTGACCCCTTTACATGCCAGGATCTTATGTTCAAATAAATTCCCCTAGAGGAGTAGAAATGCGAATCTTTATAAAAGCGTATTTTGTGCGTATTTTGTGCATACATAACAAAAGCTCTTTTTTATATATATTAGCCATAGATCATTGGTAATTCTATTTGTTTAGTACTGGGCAATTAGAGAGCCTAGTCGAGCCCGTGGCAAAATACGCTGCTGCTTGCCAGTTACATTAAAATGCAATATATGGGGAAAGATTTATTTTTTTCGTATCGCGGCAGAATAAGGCTGATGCCTATAACATGTTTCATGCAAGCCGTACCCTTTTCAAGCAATGAAAAACTAGTGTAGCCAGGGGCTGTACATTGGCAGAAAAGACAAAAATAAAGAATGTTTTAAACAAGACCTGTGAACAGATTGAGTTAAAATGACATGAATTACTACAGTCAGAAATTGTATTATTAAAACCAACTTGAATATTAAAGATACTGTATACATATTATGCAGGCGAGTGCCGTGATCGCGCTTCTATTTGACTTTATATTTCCTTTATGACTATCGGTGGGAGGTGTAAGGGTGGTGGGTGCCGCCAGCGCTATTTTGCTTTCTCACGGCGGGCACGCGAAACCATGGGCCTTGCCAACCATCGCGTGCGGAGGCCATCATGGAACTCGTGAGTGCCGCTAGATTCATAGAAAAGAAAAAGGCTGAAAAAAGGGATTACAGACGGGTCCTCCCAATCATCAGTCTCAATACCCCTGAATAAAGTTGTTCATAATAATGGCTAGAAATTGCCAGTATAGAACATACATGAAATGTATGAAAAATAATACATTTTTATTAGTCCCTTCTAGGGAAGAAAAAGAACGACAAAATGTAAAAATAAAGGTGTATACACAGTGAAAAAGTGTGAAAGAATAGGAATCCTCTGTCAAATGCTGGC
Source organism: Pelobates fuscus (assembly GCF_036172605.1). NCBI lineage: Eukaryota > Metazoa > Chordata > Amphibia > Anura > Pelobatidae > Pelobates > Pelobates fuscus. Next base: position 361,178,134 of record NC_086320.1, on the reverse strand, counting down.
CTCACAATATACCTTGTTGTCAAAAATAGTTGCAACAATGTTTCAAACGCTAAAAGTAGCTATTGATGTGTATCTTAAGAGAAACAGTAGTGTCCCCCTAATTGAGTTGCAAAATAGCAGAGTTGCTAGGGAGGGGAGGGAAAGAACCCCCACTCGCAAGGTATGCTAAAGCGATGGAGTATTTGTTAAAAAATAAACAATAATAACGGCACCCTCAGACTAGCCCCAGATCGTAAGGCTGATGTAGCATAAACTCCCCTTTGTAAAACACATACAGTAGACCCCTAATATTGATAGCCCACTGGCTGTAAATAGAGAGCAGAGCTTAACACCCCATGTAATGGGACTGGAGTGACGAGAGCCTGCAAAATCGTTGGCTCCTAATTTTTCGTCACTCAGAATATGCTGCTCATATGCAAAACATAGACCTAAGTCCTGATATGGAGTCTTAAAAGCTGACACAGCGAGATAAATAACTGGCAATCAATTTTGCCATTCAAATTGCTCAAATAACTAAATCTATTCTCGAACTGATGACAGCTCTACAGGAAAAAAAACGCTGCTAATGTAGATCTAAACTCTGGTAGGCAGTCTGGGTGCTAAGTTAGCGAGGTGAGGCAAATACTGACTGAAATCAAAGTTCTATAATGTAGAGGAAAAGACTTTCCTAGTACTAATATTGCAGAGAGATCCCTAGTCTAATCTCGGACCAAGTGGTCCCGGTAATGGCTCAACGCGCGTTTCGGCGCTTAACCTTGCGCCTTTGTCAAGAGCCCCTGGCTCAGCCTTACGATCTGGGGCTAGTCTGAGGGTGCCGTTATTATTGTTTATTTTTTAACAAATACTCCATCGCTTTAGCATACCTTGCGAGTGGGGGTTCTTTCCCTCCCCTCCCTAGCAACTCTGCTATTTTGCAACTCAATTAGGGGGACACTACTATTTCTCTTAAGATACACATCAATAGCTACTTTTAGCGTTTGAAACATTGTTGCAACTATTTTTGACAACAAGGTATATTGTGAGGCCAGCATTTGACAGAGGATTCCTATTCTTTCACACTTTTTCACTGTATATACACCTTTATTTTTAAATTTTGTCGTTCTTTTTCTTCCCTAGAAGGGACTAATAAAAATTTATTATTTTTCATACATTTCATGTATGTTCTATACTGGCAATTTCTAGCCATTATTATGAACAACTTTATTCAGGGGTATTGAGACTGATGATTGGGAGGACCCGTCTGTAATCCCTTTTTTTCAGCCTTTTTCTTTTCTATATTACACTCCGTGGGTTATGCCCTTATACCCTGCAACCTTACCAACTCTAGTGTAGGATCTTATTTATTTATTTATTTATTTTATTCCACTGGATGTTGTGTCTTCTCTCTCACACTGACCCAAGCACACACACTGACCCAAGCACACACACATATTGTCCCCCTCTTGACTTCACTTTGCAATGACTCAGTCTCTCCGTGTGTCCCAGGCTTCTGGACTGCGCCTGGCTGCCTCCACTCTCTCTCAGTTCCACCCCCTGCTATCCTCCTGCCTACTTGACCCCGAGTGCAGTGGAAGGGGCGGGAGCGATCGAACAATGTGCCCTTGCACTGCCGTCATAAGAGGTGTGTAGGGGGATGGAGGGGGCGGCTCTGTGAACTTTGCGGTCTGAGGTTGATGGCACCGGGCGCTAGTCTGCAGCTATGTAAGTGCTCCCCAGCGCCCGATGCCATCAACTGCGGCTTGAACCTCATTGTTTGTCACACATAGAGTGGAGGTGGCCCAAATCAGCAGTAAAGCTGCTGCTGGCGACCCCCCATTGAGAAGCGGCCTATGCGGCCGCCTAATCAGCCTAAAGGACGCGCCGCCCCTGCTCATTTGTATTTCTATTTAGCATTAACCTTTAATCTCTTAGGACACATGACATGTATGACATGTCATGATTCCCTTTTATTCCAGAAGTTTGGTCCTCAAGGGGTTAATGGCAGGTGACTTATTATTACTATTATTTTTTAATGACGTTTATAAAGTTCCAAATAATTCCACAGTACTGTACACTTGGAGAAAAATACACTAGAATATACACAGACAAATCCAATATGTAAAGAGAGCCCTAGCCATGAGCTAAGATGAAAGCTCTTTTACACAAAGTTACTTAGTTACAAAACCTGTGAGCTTACAATCTAAAGGTTAATCTAGGGAGTTAAAAAAAGGGGTAGCACAGGGAATTTGAAAGTGATGGCCAGAGAGAATTAAAGGACAAAACAGGTGTGTTGTAAAGGGGGATGAGGAGGTAACTGAGTGTGATGTGAAGCAGCTGAAGAAACATGCTATAAAGTTGGAGTAGACAACTTTTGGCTGTCCAGATGATATTGACTACATCCCCAATAATGCTCTTAAAGCCCCCACACTAGGCGCAGCAGTAGGTAATCTTCAGCACTCCAGATCTTGTGGACTGCATCTCCCAGAATGCTCTTACACGCATAATCCTGGCAAAGTGTCAGCGGAAATGTATTCTACAACATCTGGAGTGCCCAAGGTTAACTACCGCTTCCATAAAGTAAGGAAACATGGTGGGTGGGAAGAGACGCAGGTTGCTGGGTTAGTGCTTAGTGAAAATTACGTTTCTATTTTTTTTCTGCTCGCTGCTGGGGAATGAAAGGTTTCTGGACAAGTATAGAGAAAATAACACAGACATTTACTGCCAGGAGGGGCAAGGAATGAGGGTAATGCGAACCTTTGTTGTATACAATAGAAAATGTTGTCAACCAAATTCTATCTCCCAATATGTCCATTAAATATTAGTGAAATACCTACGCTTAACATACCAATGATGAACTTGCCAGGAGTTCACGATATAGTAGGGTTTATCCTAACCCTAAGCCGTAAGTGTTTGAGAGAGGACATTATAACAAGCGGGGAAACATTATTTTTACTTTTTGTGTCCATTTTCATGACTTCTTTTTTTTTTATTTTATTGTAAGCTATAATTTCTTTGCTTGTGTTCTGTGTTAGTAACTAAGTATACCTCTTCAGGAAAAAGCAGAACTATCCATTTATACTCCAGAGCCGACAGCAAACGACACGCACCGTGGATGTCTGCTCGGCTCAGCCGAAGGAACGGCTTTTTCTCGTGTTCTTGTTGTAAAAGATTTATTCAGTTGTAATCAATTGTACTATTCCCTTCCTACACATAATTGCCAATGCGCACTCGCTGGCAGGCAAAACAACGTAGTAGACAGAGGTGAGCTCTAAACCTTCCTTACACGTGTAGCTCATTACATGAGAAAAACAGTCTTATTGCTTGTCAGATTTATGGCTCAATATTTTCAACATTTACAGCATGGGATAGAATTCCAGCACTACAAAATGAGCGCAATAGAGGGAGATGTCAAGCACGACTTTACATTTTCTCTGGGTGAGCAAGTACTCTACTGCTACAGGCTAAAAATGAATAAGATCCCACTCCGCCCTTGGTAGGATACTGGTTTGTGCCCCCCATATTTATTCTTTGCATAGGGATGGTGAATGGTGCCAGGCACGATCATGGCTCCAGGGACTATGTCTACATGAAAGATGTAAAACAAACTCATAGCTTAAAACTATATAAAAATAAAGTTAGTGGTTAATAAACTTTTCTGGATCATGATGAAATCCTGACTAAGCTCCTGGTAGATTTTGGGTGACGTGCAATACAGTGCACTGTGAATGTTTAATGGACACTCTGATCACCATTACAGCATTAATGCATTTTAAAATTATGACCTCATTGATGTGCTGTGTTTTTTTTTTTTTTTTGCATGCTCAAATCAAATGTTTTGCAGGATGCTGCCCCGTAAGCCGGCCTCCTTAGCCACGCCAACTCATGCCAGAAATACTTCCTTATCAAAGGTATGTACACAGTCCAGCTCAGCTGTTTTTAATTTGCATACTTGGCTGCAGACAGTCAGATAAACCATAAACAGGTAGTGATATTCTTACTGTATGCCTCCCTAGGTGTCCTCACCTTCTAATGCAGGTTGTTTTGCAGTTCAGATCATTCAGTGCTATCAGTGGCTACGTGACTAAAGAGGTGCAGCATTCTGCAAAACATGTATTTATTTTATGCAAGAACTATATAGATTTGAGCCTGTAAAATAATATAGCATATTAATGAGACCAAAACATATCAAATGCATTAAAGAAGCATTGGTGCCTGCATGGTTGAGAAGTGTATTTATATGTTGATGGACGGTGGAGAGTGTAAGCTCCTGAGGTAAAACCTGAAGAAGCAATTATCTCGTGCATTATAGAAATTAATTCCACAGTCACTCAGTCGTTAAGTTGCCTAAGACTGACAGATGTGCCACAGAGTTAGTCTTTTACACTTCAAATATACCCTCAAGAATGACCAGATCTTATGTAAGGCTGATGGACTCAACAAAGACTGTACTGTAAGCCACTCAAAGCTAATGCACTGATTGCTCGTTCCTCAGAGTTGGCGCTATTTGACTTTCTGAGTACAGTTGTAATCTGGAAACAGGAGACGTCATTATAAGTTGCATTTTCTGCTGAATTTCTGTTGAACTATTTGAATTACTTTTGTTTGATTTGTTCATTGCAAAGAGCTGAAAGTCTGTAAATTTTTACAATACGCCTATTTCAATGGGGGTTGAATAATTCTGACTGCAACTGTGCAAGTTATTACAAACTGCACGTTTGTAATTGTATTATGCTGTGATTGTGTTTTCTTGTATGTATTTGTTTTTAGTGCATAGCAGATTATTGTGACAGAGAGAACATACTGGTTACTCGATAAATGTGTTTGCTATTTAAACACATAATTCACACTGTTTCTACACATGGTTTAACCTAATACCTTGCAAGTTTTAACACATTTTTTTATTCTGAATTGATTACATTATTGTGTCATATACACACACATTATTCTAGGCAAGTCTGCTTTCTTTATTGTTGAGTAGACAAGCACAATGGACAGGTCAAGTTATGTGTTCAAAGGTCGCTTGTCTACAGTTTTACAAATGGCAGGCACACTGTAAGGGACCCTATGCGTATTTAAAGGGACACTATAGTCAATAAAACAACTTTAACTTAATGAAGCAATGTTTGTGTATAGATGGTGCTCTTGCAGTCTCACTGGTCAATTCTCTGCCATTTAGGAGTTAAATCACTTTTGTTTTTGTTTATGCAGCCCTAGCCACACCTCCCCTGAATGTAACTGACACAGCCTGCATGAAAAAAAAAATGGTTTCATTTTCAATCTCCTGCTCTGTAAATAGATATTTAGCTACATACAGGAGGCTACTGCAAGGTCTAGCAACAAGTCGTAGTAGAATAGGGGAAATATATCTATATATACAGATATATAACCTTTTTCTATGTATTATTCTGCTGGAATACTAAGTGAGTAGACAAATGTCTCAAGAGAAAATGTACACTGGCAAAACTAAGAATCACTCTGAAACATTAAGTGATGGGAATACATACATTATTTTTTATATGTGTTCTATTTTATAGTGTTCTATTCCTGGTTTAAATTCAGGGCCCCCTCTAAATCATTTTTTTTAAATGAGGAAAAATAGTTTTGCTTGCTCTGTTTCCAGTGCCAAGACCCACTCAGTCCAGCCCCCTACTCTGCCTCTGGTAACGCCCTGCAGGCAGTCTCTTTCTCGTCTTCTTGTCCAATCACAGAGAAGCATTGGGGATGAGAAGCAAACGCATGGTGAGCCCCGAGCTCATCCAATCAAATACTTCTTATAGAGAAACTTTGAATCCAGTGCTTGCCTATGATGAGTATCTGACGTCCTTCAACGTCACATGTCACATAACAAAGTCAAACTCGGTTGTTGCAGCAGAAGCATCTTCTTGTGGCTGTCACATAGACAAAAAGGCAATGTTTTACATTGCAGGACAAAAACGACAGGACCACTGCTTCCAGACCACCTCATGGGATAAAGTAGTCTGAGTGCCTATGGTGGTCCTGTACATACACATACACACTACAGCAATGCAGGGTTTAAACAAATTTAGATGTCATGCCCAGCAGGACACGTAAATAAAAAACAACTAAACAAGTGAGATTTTTATAAAAAAACATTAAAAGCCCAACCAAAAGCCAACTTTTAGTTAGTGCAACAATCTCACTAGTCGCAGTTGAGCTATAACATTGTGCAATACGTGTGTAATACTTCGTCAATTTATAAACTGTTAAAATAGTAACATTCTCATCAAAACAAAAGCCCATAATTGTGAAGCTCGTCACCATAAAGAGAAAAGGTTCTCCTGCAGAGATGAGAATTTTGTATGTTTTCATTACTCATTAACTGGCTTAAAAAAGAAACAAAACAATCTTTTTATGGAATATGGCAGAAAAATGCCTTGTATATTTTGTTTTTGTTATGAGGTTTTTGGATCAGCGTATTGGCAATGGCACAACTACATCATAACCCGCTGTGTAGGACATTACTAGTCATACCACTGACATATGTTGCCATCTGTTGCCATCACTAGTCATACAAATGGCATATGCTTCCCGCGTCGAAATGATTTGACATTTTGCTTTCACTGGTACTGATTGCAGCAGCTTGAACTTCTGCCTTTCTAAAAATGTGCTAGCAAAATTTTTTACTTTTTTGTACATATTTTAATTTTTTTGCTAATTTGGCCTGAAACTTCAATTCAACAAAGTGGATAAAAAAAAATCAATATGCCAATTACATCTTGTTATAAAAATAAAAGATAACTGATTTACGCAATGTCACCATTTGCTTTGGTGACTTTCATCTTTGCAATATTAAACATTGTCACAGTTGTCACAGGCGTTGACTGAGTTCCTCCAACATTTATTTCCAAGTGATTTATTTGCTAAACAGCAAAATGTGATATTTTAACAAATTGGAAAGTTGGTAAAAAATTTCAGCTGTTTTTGTCAGGTTTTGTCACTCTGCCCATAAGTGTATAAACGCTCCAAGTCATGTTCTAGAGTTTTGGAGTTATCTATTAAAGTGCAATTGGAAGACATTTTTCCATAAAACAGGAGTAACGCATACAATCATGATTCTCTCTTGAAGAATGTAATGCTGGTAGCATTATAAATCTCCTGATTCAAGACATGCAATATTCTCCCCTGCTGAGTTTTGTAAAACTGATGCAGTAGAACGTTTACTGAGTTTTTTTTCTTGAGATTTGGAACCTTTCTGTGGGACATGTATCTTGGAGGATGGAATTCTGTAAGGTGTCTAATTTATTCTATATTATTCAGGAATTCTTCAGCAAACTTCTAGACACTATTAGAATGCTGTTAAAAAGTTGTTTAAATATATATATTTGATTTGAATATACTTTTATTAACCCTTTAAGAAGCAGACGTTCCATGCAGTCATAACAATCTGGCTTTAATGATTCTATGCCAAAACAGAACATATTATGAATTTAACAACAGCAGGACTTTAAATGGCTGCTGATGCTCTATCAGCAGAAAATACATGCTGGCAGTAGGTCTTTAGAGACCAAATTGTGATGACAGCAGAGAACGTATTTAGTCCATAGGAGGTTAAATACATTGGGCCTATATATTTGACAGCCTGGGGTCAACTGAAAGGAATTCTGCACATTCTGCAAAGCATTCTTCACTGTTCAGCTGCTACAATAAAGCAAACTACTGACCCAAATATAACAGGCATGCTATTTAATGCCAACAGGGATATTTAAAAAAAAATAAGAACTTAACGGGTTACTCCAAGCACTATGGCCACATCATCATGGCATTATTAGCCAGTCTGGATCGATTATGTGTTTTTTGCACAAATGCTCATTCATTGACTGAGACCGATCAGCTGATGCTCTTAGGCAATCAATGAGAAGCAGGACAGGCATCTGACTCCTGCAGCAGAAGCCAGATCTTGTAATCATGTTTGAGAACAGAGGAGACATCCCACAGGGACCCCAGGTAAGAGGGCTAACTGTGACAAAGCAGGTACAACAATATGGGGCCAGAGTAGTCTTCACATTATAACCCCTACAGTGTTCGTTGTGCATTTCCCCAAGCTTCTGTCTGCTTTCAGGACTGTGGGAAAGAGGGTAAATATCTGCATGCCTGGTGGTCCTGTCCCAAACTAGAGCCAATGTGGGAATCTCTGTTCGCTTTGGGTGACCCTCCCTGTGGATCTATGAGTAGCACATCTCAATAAGGGCTATAGAGATTTAACTGTCACAATCTCTTACCTTACTCCTTTGCACCCATGTGGTGTAGTATCCGACGCCAGCTCCTCTTTCAGTGTGTTCGGCATGTCCCACGCCGGACGCTGGAATCACGCCCCCTTTCGTGATGCGGCACATACGTGCCGACGCCATGACGTCAATGACACAACCCCGCGTCATCAATACCAGAATGTTTTGGGGGCGTGGTCTTAAAACAAAATACATTTCCTTATAAAAGGAGGGCTTTTTGCTTTGTTTCTTTGCCCTATTGTGGTTCCTTGTGTTCCCCTTAGTGCTATTTGGTTCTCCTTGCGTATATATTGTTATTTCTGTGTAATGACTCAGCTTGGCTTTTGACTTTCCTGTTTTCTGGTTCCCTTACTCGGCTTGTATTTTGACCTCCTGATTTCTGGTATCCTGACCTGGCTATTATTGTATCTATCTCCTGATCTCTGGTATCCTGGCTTCTGGCTATTCTTTGACTATTCTTGTCTACCTACATTAAAGCCGACCATTCTAAGGTTCGGTAATACGTGTTTGGGTTTTCTGTGGGTTTACATACTGCATGTTTACATATGACCGTGATACTAACCCTCTCAGGAGCTGTGCAGAAACATACTTTCTGGATATGTGCAGCTTTGAGAGACCACGATTTGGAAGGCTCCTTCACCCTCACAGGGCCATGTTAATGCCAAGATTTGGTACTTGATTAGAATGAAAAATTAACAATCTGATATCTCTGATCACTTTTTGTCATTTGGAATCCCTGGTTGGAGAATTAATCTGATTATCCTAGTGGTGTAGCCCTCGGGAGTGGGGCGTCCCCCACTTGCCTGACCCCAGAACTTGTTCTGTCTCTTCTTTTTCTCTATTCTTTTGTCTCCTTCCTGTCGGACCACTCCATTGTCTAGTTGTAAACCAGATGGATTTTCTCTTGTTGGACGTACAGGGGCTAGTTTCTGTCCTGAGTTGCACAGTTTTCTTTTTTTTTTGACAATCTTTATTTTCCTTTTATGTTATACTGTATACAACAACAATAGTGTGTTTCGCGGATGTCAATAGGCAATTATTCACAGTTATACATTATTCAACAACAGTAGTGTATTTCTCGAATGACAGTAGGCAAATATTCACAGTTATACATTATACAACAACAATAGTGTATTTCGCGAGTGTCAATAGGCAAATATTCACAGTTATCCAATGGGGGGAACAGTAAGTGTGTAGATGTTGGTTCAAGCCAAGCTGTTAGCGTCAGTAGGAATATATAAATCCAACGTTAAGTCAGAAATAACCAGGGTCTAACGAACCGGGAAAAGAACAAGTTAGTGGTTTCTTATTTAATGCAACAACTAATAACTAGCCGAGATCATAGCAAGAGCCGTAATGGGTGTAATAAATTGGTGGCAAATTTTACAACTTATGGTAGACTTAGTGCGGGCGTTGCCCAATACTACGTGTGGGGGTGATGTGGTAGTGGGGTGTTGACAATGCAACGCTGACGGGGTGAGGGGCCAGAATACCTGTCTGCACCTAGTCTGGGCCGTCATCTCCCTTGTCGAAGGTGGATTCGCGGTCTCAACTAAGGGGCCAACCCTCGATCGGCGGTTATCAAAAGGGGATGTGGAGGACCAGATCTCGGGTGGCGGTTTGTCTGTTCAGTTAGGATGATAAGGGGAGGGTGATGGAGGGAGGGGAGGTAAGAGGGGATGAGGTGGGGGCTCCCGGGTCCCTGCCCCGTCCATCGCGAGGTGCCACAGCCAGGGCATCCATGTGTGAGTACATTTCTCTAGCCTGTCGTGCAGTGCTGCTGTAAGTGATTCCATGTGGTATATCTCCCCTACCCTGTCCATCCACTGCTGGAGTGTGGGCGCATCTTTTTGTTTCCATTTAGTCGGGACTAGCGTGATGGCTGCTGTCAGTAGATGCTTTAAAAGGGATTTTTTGTATGCTGAGATAGACATGTCTGTGTGATGTAGTAGCATGGTGAGGGGCTGTAGTGGCAGTGTGATGTCTGTTATTTGTCGGATGGATTCTCTGATCGTTGTCCAGAAGGCAGCGATACCGGGGCAGCTCCACCAGATGTGGAGAAAAGAACCGTCAGAGGCTCCGCATCTCCAACATTCTCCTGGGATCTCTGCATCCATACGGTGTAGAATATCTGGGGTTCTATACCAGTGTGTGAGGATCTTAAAGCTCGTTTCCTGGAATTTGGAGCTGATGGAGTTTTTATGTGTCAATATAAAGATCTTACCCCATTCCTGGTCTGTGAGCGTGGTCCCTGTCTCTTTCTCCCATCTGGCTATGTATCTGGGGTGGGTGAGGTGTTCTCCGGTAAGGAGAGTAGCATACAGTATGGAGACTCCTCTGACCGGGTGAGTTCGGGATATGCATAATGCTTCGAACTGCGTGGGGGGTCTATGGAGGCCCCGTTTGTTCGGGAAGGAGGCATAGTATGTCCGAATTTGAAGGTAACGGAAGTGGTCTAGGCCCGTGGGCGCGTTATCTCCAAGGATATCTGCCAAAGGTTTGAGTCGGTTCCCGTGTAGTAGTTGGCGAAAGCTGAGCCAGTCGGTGTCGGCATATGAATGTAGGTCTGCGGGTGTCAGTCCCCCCCCGATCCTTGGGTTGTGTGTAATGGGTGAGAGGGGGTTGTCTGTGGTGGTAAGTTGGTGTGAGTATCGCAACGAACACCAGACTCGTAGCGTGGCATCAATCATAGGGTTGCCCGTTCGCAGGGTACCTAGCGTAAGGGAGCTAAGCCATAAGCGGGAGGGAAGGGTGCCGCCTGTCTGTGCGTGTTCCATGGCTCGGAGGAGGTTGGGGAATGAGATCGCGGGGTTGTCCAGGAAGAATAACATGTCATCCGCGTATGCGGCTACCTTATGTTCCGTGTGGTGGAGTCTGTACCCCGTAATACCCCCGTCCTGTCTGACCGCCTCTAGGAACGGTTCCAGCGTGAGGGCAAACAGGAGGGGGGACAGGGGGCAGCCTTGCCTAGTCCCGTTGCGGATGGGAAAGGGTGCGGATAGCGCGCCGTTAATCCGGATGCGAGCTGTCGGTGTGGTGTATAGAGCAAGTATCCATGAGCGAATGTTTGGCCCGAATTGCATATGGCGGAGGGTGGCCTCGAGATACTGCCAATCTACCCGGTCGAAGGCCTTTTCTGCGTCTGTCGAGACCAGGACCAAGTCCTTGTTCATCGACCGGGCAGAATGGATCAAGTGTAGTGCTCGTATGGTGTTATCCCGTGCCTCCCTCCCAGGGATGAATCCTACCTGATCTGGGTGAACCAGTGAGGGGAGGACACGGGAGAGTCTCAAGGCTAGTGTCTTGGCGAATAGTTTGAGATCCGCATTGAGGAGCGAGATCGGTCTGTAACTACCGCAATTAGAGGGGTCCTTCCCCTCTTTCGGTATGACCGTTAGTGTGGCGTGTAGGGAGTCTGCTGGGAATCTACCTCCCTCTAATAGGGAGTTAAAGCCTCGCAGCAGGTGAGGGAACAGTGTAGCTTTGAACTTGCGCAGGTAGGAGACCGGCAACCCGTCGGGGCCAGGGGCTTTATTTGATTTAGACTGCTTGAGTGCGGCTGCGAGTTCTTCCTCAGTAATAGGTTGTTCCAAGGCTTCAGCCACGTCCTCTGGGAGCTTGCGGCCAACATATTTCGATAGGAAGGAGTCTATTCTATGTAGGTGTTGAGGGGTCTCCGAGCGTCGCGTGGGAGAGTCGATGTTATATAGCTCTGAGTAGAATAGCCGGAACGTATGGAGGATGTCCGTCGGGGACCTTTGCATTGTCCCGTCCTGCCCCACTATTTGGTGGATATGGTGCTGCCTCTGTCTCTGTTGTAGGGTGCGTGCAAGTGTTCTGCCACATTTGTTGGAAAACTCATAAAAATGTCTATTGGACCTGCGGATGGTATGTAGCAGGTTCAGAGACAGTAAGTCTCTGAGCTGTCTGCGTTGGTCCGTGAGGAGGCGATAGGTATCGTCTGTTTGGTCTCGTTTGTGTCGCGTTTCTAGCTTGGCTATAGCATGTGTCAGTTCCCTGAGTTTGGCGGTGTGTTCCCTTTTCCGCTGGGAGCATAGTTTGATCAATTGTCCCCGTATCACACATTTATGGGCCTCCCACACCGTAAGGGGGGCGATGTCTGGTGTGTCGTTGTCGACAAAATATTGGGTCAATGCCTGTGTTATTTGTGTGGTAATATCGGTGTCTGTCAGTATACTTTCATTAAGTCTCCAGTGGCGTTCTTGGGGTTTGAAGAGCGGCGATTTGAGTGTGACATGGACTGGGGCGTGGTCGGAGTCATGTTGTATCCCTATACTAGAGGAGATCAGGAAGGGGAGGTACTCTTGGGCCAGGAAAATATAGTCTATCCTACTGTATCTGTTGTGTACCGCGGAGTAGCATGTGTAGTCCTTGGCTTCGGGATGCGCCACCCTCCAGCAGTCGACTAGACCTGACCTGATCAGGGCCTGTTTGGCCTTCCGTATACAGTGTGGGGGGATAGCGCTGGTGCCCGCGGAGGAGTCCAACCGGGGCTCCAGTGGGATGTTGAGATCTCCGGCCATGACTAGGGTTCCCTCTCGAAACCTCTCCAACAGTGTGAGGGTTCTCGCGAGGAATCGGTGTTGTCCCTTATTGGGGCAATATATTGTGGCAAAAGTGTACTTGTGGCCTGCGATAGTGCCTTTCACGAATAGATACCTGCCCATGGGGTCCGCCTGTGAGGCAGAGCTAGTAAATGGGATAGTGTGTGCGAAGATGATGGCAACCCCCGTCCGTTTAGCCTCAGGATTGTTGGCGTAAAAACCCAGGGGGAATCTCTTGTCCCTTATCTGTGGGGCGTCTTTCCCTTTAAAATGAGTTTCCTGAATAAATGCAATCGAGGTCTTTTGGGACCACAGGGTCCTAAGCAGGTGTCGCCTTTTTTCGGGAGAATTTAGACCGCGTACATTGTGTGTTCTTAGGAGTAAGGGCGCGGGGTGGAAACAGGTCGCCATGGCTGCTTAGCGGCACGGGGAGTGGTAGGGGCCGGGTCCGCGCGCCCCTGGGGGTCGGGAGCAGGGGGAGGGAGGGAAGGGGATGGTAGGGGAGGGGGAGGGAGAGAGCGGGGGGGGGAGGAGGGGAAAGGGAAAAAAGGGGGGGTGGTATGGATAATGTGTCTGTCTGAGGGTGAAAGCCCGTTGGGGGCTCAAGTAAATTAGACAACTGTGGCCCTAGGTCGTGCGGGAATGACCTAATATACAGGTGGGTCAGTTGCAGGGGGTCCAGGAAGTCTGGCGAGTACAGTACTTCGGAAGTCCGGTGTCCGCATTCCCTCGACCCACGTCATGAGGCGTCCGATACGTCTACCTAAGTTCGTGAGAATGGGTTAGTGTGTTGGGGGTAGTCAGGATGGTCGGGGAGGAGTCCCCTGGGGTGTCAGTTAGATGACTCTCTGGGTAGCTTCGTCCCTGTCAAGCTGTTCGCTAACGTCACACGGAGAAGGGTGTCAGGGGGGTCCCCGTCCAGTCCAGGTCTCTTGTAGGGGGCGGGAGTGTCCCTAGAAGTGTCTGGGCCAAGGTAGGGGGTGGGGGTCGATGACCCCAGGAGCGGAGGTGTAAGCCTACAGGGAGGGGGAGGTCGCCCGGGTGGTGCCAGCTCTGCATGGGCGAGGGTGCCCGAGTGGGCATCACCGCCGGGTCCAATAGGTGCACAGTATGAACCTATCACTAGTAGCCTCTCGGTGTTTACATGAGGGCGGGTATGCCATTGAACCCCATTTGGGTATATGAATACAAATACATAAGGGCTTGAGCAAAGACAACATAGGTGCGCAGCAATGGCCTCGGGAGAGGTACCCTCATAGCGAACCGGAGTATGGCTTTGTGCTTTGTGGGAGTGGAACAGGCGCCACAGGGACCAACTCAAAGGTTCGCCAGGGGCATGCCCCACTACCTGAGCCATCACGTGTCGCCTATTACCGAGGCAATCGTCGTGGAGTGTGCGCCTGGCGGGGGGCTCAGCGTGGGGTGGCCTGGTGTGGCGCTCGGGTGGTGGGCTAGGTAATGGCTGCGCCAGTAGGCAGGGGAGTGAAGGGTCTCGGGGAGCACCTGTGGTGAGGTCAGGTAATGCAGTCAGAAGGGCCCTGCACCTCCCCCGTATTGTGGTTCAACTAGTGAGTAGGCGGCCCCGGGCCGACACCGCGGCCAGCAGTAAACTGGGCGCAGGAGCACGGTCCAGAGTGTCGCCTAGTCAGTATGCCACATGTACAACATTTGAGAGCCCAGTACCACCTCCGGCAGGCGGCCCCGGGTCCGCACCCCCAGCCACATACACCTCTCACACGAGGCCTCCATGTGGCGCGTATTTAGGCCCGGCCTTAAACATCAAGCCAGGGGGGGGCGGATCCGCGGCCGCAGCCTCGCGGCAGTCGGGCCGCGGGGCCCCCGCCGGCAAGAGACTAGCCCCAACCGGCGGAGTGTCCCGCGGAACGTAGGTTCATCCACAACCCAGTTGCAATAACAATTCAGGATCGATATGTGGGGCGGTATGCCCCCAAAAAGATGGCGCGTGGCAGTGCATAATGGTACATAACATGACATTTCAAGCCAATACCTCCCTCAAGCACCCCAATTCCCAATCCCACCCAAAGGCACTTAAGGTTATAGGTAGCCCTGTTGTGTTCGTGATGTCCCCTTGGCAATGTATGGGCCTCGGGCGAGTTCGTATTGGCACTGCGGCGCAGTAAGGCGTGCTGGCCTTGTACTGGCGGTGAAGTCCCCATGCGCCGGCGATGTGAGTGTCACGCTACGGCCTCTTGGGCCTATGGGCCGCAAATAAGTAACTGTCCCAAGCCATCCCTGTCACTCCCGTACCCCTCCCAAAATCCAAATCAAAAATAGAAATTAAAAATCAGACGGTGCTTCGTGGAGTGCACCTACCGCCCCATTTACCCAGGGTGTCCCCAGAAAAGAAACCTGGTGCCCTCCCAGATAGTGTGGTGACTGTCCCCGTGTGGTTACAAAAGTGGGTACTTAGCTGCTCTCGTCGATGCCCGTGGAGCCCATCCGTCAGCGATGACAGTCCAGGAGGATTGGTGGGCACCTGGGTCAGGGTTGGAGATCATTCGGCTATTCTTCGGAACTGTTGGGGCCTCCCCAACGTGTGGGTTGTGCGCCTCTTCTGGCTTGGTTGCGTAGTGGTTCGGGTACCTCGGGCTGGTTCGCTGTGGAGGTTGATCCAGGATCCAGTTGCGGATGGCGACCGGAGGTAGGTCTAAGGCTCTCAGGAAGCTTGGGATGTCGTTGGGCCACCTCAGGGAGCTCCACGTGTTACCTTTTTTGGCCTGGAGGCTGAAGGGGAAGCCCCATTTGTAGGGTATGCGCTTCTCCTGGAGGATGTGAGTGAGCAGCCGCAGAGCCCTCCGTGCATCCAGTGTGAGGGAGGACAGGTCCTGATATAGCGATATTTCGGCTTCACGAAAGATGATGGATTGTGGGCGAGCCGCTCTCATGATGGCCTCCTTAAGTTGAAAAGATAGAAGGCAGCATATCACATCACGTGGGAGGCCATCTCTCCTAGGGGGACGGAGGGCCCTGTGGGCGCGCTCTATCTGGTAGTTATCGGAGGCTGCCTCACCCAAGATGTGGGAAAATAGCTGCGTGAGAATATCACCCAGGTCCTCATGGTCGGCTTCAGGCAGGCCTCTGACTCTAATGTTATTTCGTCGCCCCCTGTTGTCTAAATCCTCCACCTGCCTGCGAAGTTCGAGTAGCACAGAGCCCTGCCTGGCCGTGGCATAGTCGGCTGATTGGGAGTGCTGAATGGCCTGCAAGTTCTCAGTCTCTAGCTCTGTGACCCGTTCTTCAAGGGCTGTGAGGTCCCTGCGTACCTCCATAATCTCTTCTCGGATTGCAGCCCTCAGCTCCGCCACCATGGTGGTTTTATCTTTCTTGGAGAGCATATTAGCCGAGATTGCCGCTAGTTCGGCGGTGATATCTCCCCTAGCTGAGCCCAGCTCCGGATCGGCTCCGCTTTCAGCTCCGGGTGATGCGGCCGCCATTTTGTCTGCGGGCCTCGTGGCGCGGGAGCCGTCCGGGGTGGAGAGAAAGTCGTCCATCGTTCCGGCGAGCTTCCTTGGCGGGCTGTTGCCCGACGGTCCTGGGGTGCCTTGGCGTCTTGTTTTCCCCATTTTAAGTATGCTCGAAGGCATTTATTAGGGGCTTTGTGGGTCGAGGTCGCGGAGCTCCGTAAGTGTGTGACCTACTCCATTCACCAGCAAGCCACGCCCCCCCGAGTTGCACAGTTTTCTATTGACCTTTTGGTTATATGACTACACATCATTCTAGTTCTTGGTCTCTGATTACTTTTGTAATGCACAAAACTTCAATAAATATCAATTATAAAAAATAAAAACACAAAACTTTAAATAATAAATAGCATGTGAGCCACATATGGGCCGTACCATCATGGGCCGATGGAGTAACTCTATCTGTAAAAAAATCAGTTGTATCAATACTCAGGAATTTCAGACTTTGTGATTAGACCCACTCAGGACTTTCCATACTCAGAGAGTTAATCTTGCTGGGGCTTAATGCCCTGAGGCCAATTTTTGCAAGCATGTCTACATACTGTAAGTGCATCAGAGCATATGCCTCTGAAATTATTGAAGTCTTGGTCTTTGGTGTCCCCAGAAGGTAGCACACATTCAGGGCCGGTGCAAGGATTTTTGCCGCCCTAGGCAAAAGTAAAGTTTGCCGCCCCCCCCTCATATGACATCACAATGCCCCATGTTAACTGACGCAAGTGCTGCAGTGCCGCCGTGTTTACATTAAAAGGCCTGCAGGGACAGGCTATAGACATCAGAACCACTACATTAAGCTGCAGTGGTTCTGGGGACTAAAGTGTCCCTTTAATGTGAGGTAAATTAGAGATTAGTGCCACGAATAATATACTAGATTGCCTACTTACAATCAGATGAGGATGGTGATGGGCTCTAGCTGCAGTCTGGCTCCACTCGTCTGGTGTAGAACAGGCTCTCTGGAGGCTGTTTGTGTTCTGGGAGAACGGAAAGCAGCTCCATTTTTTTAAAGGCCCTTTACACAGCTCATGGTCTGGGCCCCAGGGTCCACCTTCATGTTCCACCAAATAGTTTGTTCACAAGAGTAGGGGATGTCCTGATATGTGTGTAAGGAATTCATTGTGTGAATCTGTGTTTGTATGTGTAAGGGCTGCAATGTGTGTTTCTGTGTATGTACGGGATGCAGTGTGTGCGTCTGTAAGGGGTGCATTGAGTGTGTGTAAGGGGTGCATTGAGTGTGTGTAAGGAATGCATTGTGTGTTTCTGTGTGTGTAAGGGATGCATTGTATGTAAGGGTTGAATTGCTTGTGTGTGTTTGTCTGTGTGTGTAATGCATTGTGTGTTTTTCTGTGTGCAAGGGGTGCATTGTGTGTGTGTGATGGATGTCAATCTCTCCCTCCTCCCTTGTCACTCTCTTCTCCCCCTCTCCCTCCCTCGTCACTCTCTTCTCTCCCCCCTCGTCACTCTCTTCTCTCCCCCCTCGTCACTCTCTTCTCTCCCCCTTGTCCCTCTCTTCTCCCCCCTTGTCCCTCTCTCCCCCCCCCTTGTCCCTCTCTTCTCCCCCCTCTTGTCCCTCTCTTCTCCCCCCTCCCTTGTCACTCTCTTCTCCCCTGCGTATACCTCTCTTCTCCCCCTCCCTTGTCACTCTCTTCTCCCCTCCCCACTCTCATTCCCCCTCCTAACCCTGTCAATTCCACTCCCTGTCAAGTACTTCCCCCCCACCTTGTCAATTTATTTCCCCCCCTTTCAATTTATTCCCCCCACCCTGCCTGTCCATTTATTCCCCCACCCTCCCTGTCCATTTATCCCCCCCTCCCTGTCCACCTTTTCCCCCCTCCCTGTCCATTTATTCCCCCCTGTCCATTTATTCCCCCCACCGTCCATTTATTCTCCCTGTCCATTTATTCCCCCCCTCCCTGTCCATTTATTTCTTTCCCCTCCCTGTCCATTTATTTCTCCCCCCCTCCCTCTCCATTTATTTCTCCTCCCCCCTCTCTCTCCATTTATTTCTCCTCCCCCCCTCTCTCTCCATTTATTTCCCCCCTCCCTCCCTCTCCATTTATTTCTCCTGCCCCCCCTCCCTCTCCATTTATTTCCCCCCCTCCATTTATTTCTCCCCTCTCCCTCCCTCTCCATTTATTTATCCCCCCCTCCCTCCCTCTCCATTTATTTCTACCCCCCTCCCTCCCTCTCCATTTATTTCTCCCCCCCTCCCTCTCCATTTATTTCTCCCCCCCCTCCCTCCCTCTCCATTTATTTCCCCCCCTCCCTCCCTCTCCATTTATCCCCCCCCTCCCTTTATTCCCCCCACCCTCCCCTACCTATGTTGTAGCGTGGCAGAGCTCTGTACTGTCCGTGGGTACAGGGAGCTTTTGTTTCCTGTACCCGGCCGGACTAAAAGGAAGTGAACACTCAGTGTTCACTTCCTGTTAGTCCGTCCGGGTACAGGAGACAAATGCTCCCTGTACCGGCGGACAGTACAGAGCTCGGCCACGCTACAGTGAAGGAGTGACAGGAGGGAGCGCTGAGCGCTTCCCTCCTGTCAGCTCCTCTCTTCATGCTGCGCCCGGGCGGTGCGCCCTCATGGACGCACCAGCCCGGGCGAAGCTGCAGCCGCCTGAGGCGCTCTACAGAGCGCTCGGGCGGCTGCAGCATTAGGGGGGCCGGCGCTCCTGGCGGCGCCCCTTCCCAAGGGGCGCCCTAGGCGGCTGCCTAGTCCGCCTTAATGGTAGCGCCGGCCCTGCACACATTGGATGGCTGATTCGGAGCCCAAATAAAGGATGTTCTCATTGAGTCCAGTGTTGAGTAGTTTGCTTTGCTTTTGTGACTGATTTTATACAAAAAATAAAATAAAAAAAGCACTGAACTGTAGTGCACTAAGACCCGAATGGTGCAATTTAAGCTAAAATAAATGATTTCCAAAAATCATTCAATTAAGCTTTTTGGCCATTTTTTTTCTTCACATTTGCATTTCAATTCACTATAATTTACTACATTTGTTTCTAGTATTTAGAAATACCAAACTGACAAAATGCTATTTTCCTTCCTTTTTATCACATATGTGGTTACCCCTAAATAGATGCTGTCTGCCTACATTTAAAATGAATGTTACATTAATGCCAGGCAGATCTCTTTACCGAACGTGTTCAGAATAATGAACATGTTTTGTTTTGGAAAATATGCATAAAAAGTTATGACTATTCTGTTTTCATTAACATTTTAATCAGAGATGAAATGAAATAAATTGAAAAAAAAATAGAAAATAAATAGAAAAAAGAAAAGAGAGAAAAAAACCCACACAGTATAGTATCTCTACTCCTAGACTTTAATTAGTATTAGTATTAATCAAATTAATTTATTCACTTGGAAATTAATTTGTGCATTCTGAAATGAATCAGAGGGACATTTTTAAAGGAATGATCACATTCTCCGTGAGTCTACTTTGCAGTAATCATTATTTAGATGTAAAATGAACACATTCTTGCTAAACATTATATTTCCTTGGTGAATTGAAAAATGCATTTTATTCTTAAGTCACAATTATAGTAGAATAACATTTCTTGAATTGCATACTTTTAATGTAGAACTGTTTTTTTTTTCTTCTTCTTTTAAGCAACCGTCTTGGAGGAGTATTAATTAAATAATATTAGCAGACGTTCATCTAAGTTCATGCTTACTAAATTCCACTAAGCAAAGTAATATGATGCATATCATCAAATTAATGCATTGTTAATATTTCTTTTTTTTTTTTAATATTAATTTGTTAATAGCTTGGCACATTGCAATTAAAGAAACACTATAGTGTTAGGAAACAAAGCTGTGTTCCTAAAACTATAGTGTCCTTCTGCCCCCTTCCCCCCCACACCTCTAACATATATTAAACAGTTAAAAATCCTTTTTTGCACTTACCTTATTCCAGCGACAAGGTCACTGCACCCAGACCACTTCAATGAGATGTAGTAGTCTGGGTGCCGATAGTGTCAATTTAACTTCCTTGTCTGATTTTAAGATTCGAACTACCCTAATGTTGACCTAGAATCCTAACTATTATTAAACTGTGCCATGGAGCAGTAAAGCTTACTGAACAAAAAACTATTTAACTGGCAGCTGCCAGGTCTCTTATTTAGATCATATAGCGATATAATATAATCTATTATTATTATTATTACCATTTATGTAGCGCCAACAAATTCCGTAGCACTTTACAATATTATTAGAGGGGGGATTTAACTATAAATAGGACAATTACAAGAAAACGTACAGAAATGATACTTAAATCCAAATGTTATTTGGATATAAGTATCTCAAATCCATTTACAATGCCCTGGTTAGAAAAGGATCTGTACAACATGTTAAAAGGAAACTCCGAGCACCATAACTCTGCCACTTATTGTTGTAGTTATGGTTCCTGTAGCTTTTGTCAAAGCGTTTTCCAGCAGTTTGAAAAAGCAGAGGACTGTCCAGCACTCATAACTCATCCGTTTCCTCATTATTTGTCCAAGACGTTGTATGCATAGTAAAACTGGTTGGACTTTGAATTCCTCATTATGTCACCTCGGGATGAGAGTGTGTGCTTTTGGGTGCCGCGGAATATTTAGTTGTTTGTTTTTTCAATGTTCTTGAGAAAGTTTGTTTTTACAAAAACTGGCCTCCCCTAGCCTGTTAAAATCATAAACATTACAGAAGCTATGGGGGTTAAGAACATGCAATTAAACCAACTAACTTTTGATACCTCTCACAATAATAACACAATAACATATCACTGTATGTAGGTAAGAGTATAACTGTTCAGCTCTTTCTTGTTCTAGTACAGTGTGGATTCATTATTTAACTTTTTTAGAAAGTGCCCCTCAAACACTATTTGTATATTTTGGATCCTCGGTTACATATTGTTCTGGAGCGCGAGGACGTACTCCGAGCATGACGATCAGGTCTGCCACCGTGAGGTGTCATTGCCATTTTCAGCTTATTTGACATAGTGCCTATGTGTGCTTGCATTCTTTCCTAACAATAGTCCCCTAATTGGAATATCTAACAGACTGCCAGTAGAATGGATGCAGAATACAAGGTTTAAGGTTAGTTCAAAGAATAACTTTCAGCAGAAGCCAGAAAAATAATTATTCAAAGCTGTTGCAACATGTAATTGACACACAGAGAGAAGTGACAAAGACGTTTTAAAGAGGACAGAATAGTGGAGAGCTTTGAGTCATTCGGAACTATTCATTTTCTGAATTCTCCTAGCAACCGGCTAGTCCCTAGTCCTCAGTTGCCTTGGACCCCATTGAACCCTTAGATAATTTAACTCCACTGAGCTTAAATGAATCATAACTGCCATATATTGTCTTCCAATATATGCCTATATGTAAATAATTATGTTCAGTACAGCTCATGAAATTCACATGCTCTGTGGAGGTAGCCATCTTTAAATTCAATTTGGTCAAAAACGCTGCTTGTCCAACAAATGACAATGTTGGTAGCTTGAGCTGTTGAAAGTGTGCGTGGCCTTGACAGGTATGTGGTGTTGTTAAAGATGGCTGCTCCCACACAGCAAAACTAAGTCGGGAGAGAAAATGAAATGTAATAATAATAATAATGCAAAAATGACAGTTTTTCTATAATTAAGCTAACAGAAGTTTAATTTTCAAGTCATGAGCTGAACATAAAAAAGCCCAGGTTTTTATAAATATAAAAAATAATTTTTTTGAACAGTTTTGAAATGTTTGCTTTACAGTGTTCAAATAATGAAAAAAGAAAAAGAAAATACATTGTGTTACCATTCACAAGTTAGCTATTTATCAAAAAGTAGCATGCAAACAGATTTTTTTTTTTTTTTTTTAAATAGGCTTATCTATTATTGTCACTGCTCGTGAATGATAAATAGCATGCGTTTAGTTTCATTTATTTGACAGGTTTTCTTTTTTTTATCAATCTTTTGTCAGAATTTTTTTTTCTTCCATTTTGATGAAGCATTTTCAAGTTTTGCCAACTAATAAAGTGGAACCTTGTGTAAAACAATGGGAAGTATTTTATGGAACTAAAGATGTGAAAACAAGACTTGAAAAAACACGGGCTAAAGCAAAGCTGAAAAATACCAGACAGGATTATTTTCCAGTTTGTCTATTTTGCCCTAAATATGCATTTACCTGCATTTATAGCTGAAAAGAGACTTGCATCCATCAAGTTCAGCCTTTCTCACATTTGTTTTTTGCT
The DNA here is from genome assembly GCF_036172605.1 of Pelobates fuscus. Classification (NCBI taxonomy): domain Eukaryota; kingdom Metazoa; phylum Chordata; class Amphibia; order Anura; family Pelobatidae; genus Pelobates; species Pelobates fuscus. The sequence goes on along the minus strand of NC_086320.1, from coordinate 361,155,661 downwards.
GTTGATCCAAAAGAAGGCAAAAAAAAAAAAAAAAAACAGTTTGAAGCACTTTCAATTTTGCAACAGACTAGTAAAAAATTCCTTTTGACCCCAGAATGGCAGTCGGAATTATCCTTGGATCAAGCAGTTATTACCCTACATTGAAAGATTATATCCTTGAATATTCTGTTTTTGCAAGTATGCATCTAGTTGCTGTTTGAACAACTGTATGGACTCTGATAAAACCACTTCTTCAGGCAGAGAATTCCACATCCTTATTGTTCTTACAGTAAAAAAAAACCTTTTCTTTGCCTTAGGCGAAATCTTCTCTCTTCCAGTCTAAACGCATGACCTCGTATCCTATGTAAAGTCCGGTTTGTGAATAGATTTCCACACAATGATTTGTACTGAATATATTTGTATAATGTTATCATATCCCCTCTCAGGTGACGTTTTTCTAAACTAAAGAGGTTTACATTTGTTAACCTTTCTTCATAGCTGATATTGGATTGGAATTTGGAAAATACAGTAGAGAAGAACACAGATCAGCTATAAAAAGTGTACAACGTAAAAGGCAGTTGTCAAGGACTGGCCTGAGAGAAGTGTATTCATGAATTGGTGAATGAACATTGAATCCTGTACAATTTGTGTCTTATTTGCTAGCTGATATCAAGCAAGAATGCTCAGCTAACAATACTCTTGGATGTCGAAAGAATTTGGCAGAAACCTCCAGCTAGTGATACTTCTGGATGGGGAAAAATCTTGGCTACAATTAGCAGGATGGAGGTGCTGAAAAATATGAAAGATAAAGAACCACTAAACATGCCAAGCACAGAAAGGACCATAACTGAACATACCAGGATTAAATCCGTACAGTTTAGCAAGATGTTATTGTGGATGCAGCAGAGTGAGAGAGTGGAACAAAGTTAACATAATTACTAGCAGCATTAGAGAGGTCCAAGAAGCTTCCACCGCCTTCGGGAAAGAAAGCATCCAGACCAGACCTGACCCCAAGAAAAAAAGTGGATCTAGCTAGAGAATGTCAAAGTTAAAAGATATTAATTGGACACTATGGACCAGCACCAAAACCATTTAAGTTTATGACTTTTTAAAATTTAAATAAACATATAGATCTACATTGTTTTGACCTCTGTGGTTTATTTACTTAATATGGCGTTGATTGAATGTCAAATTACAAAATGTAGGCTAAAATAGCCAAGCTGTAAGTATAGCTGAGAGAGAGAATTATTCCAAAACTCTTTTCTGTCACTTCTCTTCCTAAAAGCCCCTTGCTGTAAATTAATTCTAATCCAATAATATGATTTGTCTTATATTTATATTTATATATAAAGTGCTTATGATACTTTTTGTAATAAAAGTTAAACCACAGAATTCATTTAACATTCAGCTGTGCAAATGTTTACTGTTTTTCTTCGACCTTTCATTTATACAATCAAAAGTCCTAGCTCAAGGTCAGTGTGGGACTAATGCTAACATTTAATTAATGTCACATTGTTATTTATTTGTTCGAAGATAATGAAGCGTTATAGTAATAAGATGTGACATTAAACTTATGTTCAATTACAGACATTGCATGTACGGGCTTATCAATGAATGCATTTACACTGGATAAAAACAGAGGACTTTGTAATAAAAATACAATAAATATTCAGTTTTAGTAACTGTGTACATTTATACAAATGAACAAGAATTCATTGTATAAAAGTATTGAAAGGAGCACACCCACAGGTTGAGTTTCAAATTTGTGGGAAAATTTAGTGCAGATTAAGTAATACTGCAAGTCAGTATCTCAGTTCTCCGCTTGCATCTGGTGAAAAAGGCATGTAAAGCCTTCCTCTGCTTATTGGAGCAGTACATAGGGCAGGGGTAGGCAACCTTCGGCACTCCACATGTTGTGAACTACATCCCCCACAATACTCTTACACCCATAATGCTGGCAAAGCATCATGGGATGTGTAGTCCAAAACATCTGCAGTGCCGAAGGTTGCCTATGCCTGACCAAGGGTATACTTCACCAGGGAAATAATTGTGTGCATGGAAATTCATTTTTTTTGTGTGTCTCTCCTAATCCCCTCACCCTCTTGTTGCAATGGTAGGCAACCTTCAGCACTCCAGATGTTGCAAACTACATCTCCCTTGATGCTTTGCCAGCATTATGCCTGTAAGAACATTCTGAGAGATGCGGTCCACAACATCTGAAGTGCTGAAGGTTACCTACTGCTGCGCCTAGTGTGTCTCTTTTGACTTAATCAATCCTTGTGTGTCTCATAAGCTCCCCTTACCTCATGTTTCTTCACGCCCTTATGTTTTCTTTACAGCCATCCCCGACCTAGTATTGACATATCTACCATGTTTTCCTGGACACTTATCCCTGATGGTCAGCACATGAAACGTATCGCCCTATGTTATGTAGAGTGTAAGTATTTTGTTAACGAGAAATCCTGCAGACAATACATGATACACAGCACATGGCTGCACTTTTTATGCGTTGCCGTTTTGTAAATATGTGTAAGAGAAAACATAGTTACTTACCCTGGTGTGTATTACCAGCCTTGTGTTTACCACTTATGTGTCTCTCTAAATCCTCTCACTATCAATACCTTATGTAGCTTGTCAACCCTCCTCCTTACTTCTCATATATCTATCCCTTGTGTGTCTTTTTAAACACTTCCCTACCACCTATTTATTTCTCCAGACCACTTACCATGTGGTGTGGCTCTCCAGCTCCTTTCTTCGAAACCTCCTCGTAACCCTTATGTATCCTGACATCCCGCCCATTGATTTGTTTCTCCAACTACTCCCTGCCCTACTACTCCCTGCCCTACTATTCCCTACGCTACTACTCCCTGCCCTACTATTCCCTACCCTACTACTTCCTGCCCTACTACTCCCTGCCCTACTACTACCTGCCCTACTACTAAGTCCTACTACTCTCTACCCTACTACTCCCTGCTCTACTACTCCCTGCCCTACTACTCCCTGCCCTACTACTGCCTGCCCTAATACCCCCTACCCCCTACCCTACTACTCCCTGCTCTACTACTCCCTGCCCTACTACTCCCTGCCCTACTACTGCCCGCCCTACTACTCCCTGCCCTACTACTCTCTGCCCTACTACTAAGCCCTACTACTCCCTACCCTACTACTCCCTACCCTACTACTCCCTGCCCTACTACTCGCTACCCTACTACTCCCTGCCTTACTACTCCCTACCCTACTACTCCCTGCCCTACTACTGCCTGCCCTACTACTCCCTGCCCTACTACTCCCTACCCTACTACTGCCTGCCCTACTACTCCTTACCCTACTACTCCCTGCCCTACTACTCCCTGCCCTACTACTCCCTGCCCTACTACTCCCTGCCCTACTAGTCCATACTATGTGTATATCTAGACACGCTTCCTATCCCTCCTATTGTATCATGACTGAGTTAGACCGTGCCAAAGGATCTGCATCTTTAATTGCCTGGTCTGTTGTTGAAGCTCTGAATGGCATGCAGTAAATGGCTGGGGGATGTACATGATTGAATGTCATAACCTTGCCCCTTCCACTCACTGCATGTCCATCGGAGCTCCAATGACAGACGAGGCAGAGAAATATGCAAAATCTTATTCTGTACTTTTGCAACAGCTGAGGATCTACTCCATGGCATTTCTGATCTTACAACACTGCACACTGCACTAACTATACACACACTGCACACACTATACACAAACTGCATACACCCTATACACACACTGCATACACACTATACACACACTGCATACACACTATATACACAATATACACACTGCTTACACACTATACACACACTTCATACACACTATACACACTGCACACACTATACACACACTGCACACACTACATGCACTACACACACTGCATACACACTATACACACACACTATACACACACTGCATACACTATGCATACACTATACACACACACTATACACAAACTGCATACACTATGCACACACTGCACACTCTATACACACACTGCATACACTTCATACACTATACACACACTGCATACACATACATTTAAAAAAAATTACATGTTACTCTGTATATAGAGAGGAGCCATGTTTACACTGTATATAGAGGGAGCCATGTTACTCTGTATATAGAGAGGAGCCATGTTTACACTGTATATAGAGGGGAGCCATGTTACTCTGTATATAGAGGGAGCCATGTTATTCAGTATATAGAGGGAGCCATGTTTACACGTATATAGAGGGAAGCCATGTTACTCTGTATATAGAGAGGAGCCATGTTACTCTGTATATAGAGGGAGCCATGTTATTCTATATATAGAGGGAGCCATGTTTACACGTATATAGAGGGAAGCCATGTTACTCTGTATATAGAGAGGAGCCATGTTTACACTGTATATAGAGGGAGCAATGTTACTCTGTATATAGAGAGGAGCCATGTTTACACGGTATATAGAGGGAAGCCATGTTACTCTGTATATAGAGGGAGCCATGTTACTCTGTATATAGAGGGGAGCCATGTTACTCTGTATATAGAGAGGAACAATGTTTACACTGTATATAGAGGGAGCCATGTTACTCTGTATATAGAGAGGAGCCATGTTTACACTGTATATAGAGGGGAGCCATGTTACTCTGTATATAGAGGGAGACATGTTATTCAGTATATAAAGGGAGCCATGTTACACTGTATATAGAGGGGAGCCATGTTACTCTGTATATAGAGGGAGCCATGTTATTCTGTATATAGAGGGAGCCATGTTTACACGGTATATAGAGGGAAGCCATGTTACTCTGTATATAGAGGGAGCCATGTTACTCTGTATATAGAGGGGAGCCATGTTACTCTGTATATGGAGAGGAGCCATGTTTACACTGTATATAGAGGGAGCCATGTTACTCTGTATATAGAGAGGAGCCATGTTTACACTGTTTATAGAGGGGAGCCATGTTACTCTGTATATAGAGGGAGCCGTGTTATTCTGTATATAAAGGGAGCCATGTTTACACGGTATATAGAGGGAAGCCATGTTACTCTGTATATAGAGGGAGCCATGTTATTCTGTATATAGAGGGAGCCATGTTTACACGGTATATAGAGGGAAGCCATGTTACTCTGTATATAGAGAGGAGCCATGTTTACACTGTATATAGAGGGAGCAATGTTTACACGGTATATAGAGGGAAGCCATGTTACTCTGTATATAGAGAGGAGCCATGTTTACAGTATATATAGAGGGAGCCATGTTTACATGGTATATAGAGGGAAACCATGTTACTCTGTACATAGAGGGAGCCATGTTACTCTGTATATAGAGGGAGCCATGTTATTCTATTTATAGAGGGAGCCATGTTTACTCTGTATATAGAGGGAAGCCATGTTACTCTGTATATAGAGAGGAGCCATGTTTACACTGTATATAGAGGGAGCAATGTTACTCTGTATATAGAGAGGAGCCATGTTTACACTGTATATAGAGGGGAGCCATGTTTACACGGTATATAGAGGGGAGCCATGTTACACTGTATATAGAGGGAGCCATGTTACTCTGTATATAGAGGGAGCCATGTTATTCTGTATATAGAGGGAGCCATGTTACTCTGTATATAGAGGGAGCCATGTTTACTCTGTATATAGAGGGAGCCATGTTACTATCTGAAGTGGTTAACTATAATTGGCCCTGGCATGTTTGTTATTCTGGCCTGCATGGTTGTCTGGCATGAATAAAAGTAGCATGTTTCAACTATATTAGTAGTTAGACTAGTTTGCACTAAAACATGTGCAAATGGGGAGTTTGCGGTTGTGTAAATGGACTGTTTGCGGTTGTTTGCGGTGCGTTAAACGGGGCGTTTGGTCTGTCACTGTGAAGCAGGCGTAACCCTTACACTACCTGATCGATACAACATCATACCTGATGTTTTAAAGCACGTTATTCCAAACAATTTAGGAATGTTAGGTGATTTCTGCCCTTTATGGATTAAAACCAGACTCTGCATCAACTGTGTAATTTTCCATGGGAGTTTTGCCATGGATCCCCGTCCGGCATGCCACAGTCCAGGTGTTAGTCCCCTTGAAACAACTTTTCCATCACTTTTGTGGCCAGAAAGAGTCCCTGTGGGTTTTAAAAATCGCCTGCCCATTGAAGTCTATGGCAGTTCGCCCGGTTCGCCCGTTCGCGAACATTTGCGGAAGTTCGCGTTCGCTGTTCGCGAACCGAAACTTTTATGTTCGTGACATCACTACCAGGGAGGTTCATATTAAGGATATCGCTACCTGTTTGTAGTTTCTCCGCGTGTCCGCAGCCAGGTTGTGCATTAAAAGACGCTCACTTAGTCCTTTTGGGGCTGAGACTGTTTGTATACATTTGATAAGGAAGTATTTCTGTCTTGAGGGGGCATGGCCGAGGAGGCCGGCTTATGGTGCAGCATTCTGCAAAACAATTCATTATTTTGTGCAAAAACTATAAAGATTTGAGCATGCCTAAAAATATAGCATATTAATGATGTAAAAAGTTATCGAATGCATTCCAGTTGTATTGGTGCCTGGAGTGTCCCTTTACATCCATACACATGCATAAGGTATGCGCCAAGGACAGGTTAATACAGGGACAACTACCTAAACCTTTGCACCTAGAAAATAAAGTATGTATCTTCAGCTAGATAATAATCAATGTTTGAAGAAATATACTTTATTTTATAGGTTTGTATGTAATATACCTACTTATAAGAAGTTTTCGATGAATAGTTAGTTGATTAAAAAAAATGTTCTCTATGATGCCCAATACATAAATATTCAAGGTTTTAGAAAAACAAATATCTGTGTGCACATTCTCAAGAAATGTGCTGTGTACCTTTACGCTAAACTGTTGAACATTCAGCTCCTGATCTGCCTGATCAACCTTCTGCTGCGTAGCTTAATGAAAATATTGTGGAAAACTTTGAAATCACCTGGGCAGAATGTTTACTCTATCCCCGCACACCTCTAATAGCCTCTGGTGCACACACAGAAATACATTCACAATTCCAAATTACATGAAGGAACTGCATTGATCTGCCCTCTCCTGCAGAGCTCTGCAAACCTGGGACAATATAGCAGCAAAAAAAAAAAACGAAAAACTGAACAAATAAAATCAATAAATATATTTACCTCTTGGCAAATAAATGTAACACACAATTGTGCAAAAATGTTGATACATTCATTTATTTTCTTGTTTTATTAAAGATAGTATATTTTTACAGGACGTCAATCTCTCTGGCAATGCACTTTAAAAAAGAGAGAGTACACGTGTGTGCATGCATGCACAGCTGAAGTTAATTAGTCACAAAGAAGTGTACATACTTGGTTCTAGAGCTGTAGTGTTTTTTTTGTTTTTTTTGTCCATTTATGCCTTCAGGAAGAAAGAAGAGGAAATTCAAAGGTGTCTAAATGGAACTGGAGATTGGGAAATTGGTTTTCCAACCCATCTAGCTTTGTATACATTCTGCAAAACATATATAATGTCCCCCAAATCACTATTTAGTGCACAAATGTACGGTGGATATCCACCCTGATCGACGCAATCTTGGAGGGTAGAAGCTTCAGTACCGCCTGTACAGAATCCATGTCAAAACCCAGGAATAGCACTGACTGAGATGGCGTTAATGCTGATTTCTACACATTGATAACAAAGCCGAGGTCTTGCAGCAGGCCAACTGTCAGGACAGAATGGAGAATGGTCAGATCTTGGGCCATCAGGAGAATATTGTCCAGAGAGGAAATAGACTATTGATCTCCCTAGCCCTCAAAGAGGCCATGACTGGTTTTAGGAGCTTGGTGAAACACCAAACTGAGGTTGAAGTCGAGTCATGTGAGGCAGATAGAAATCGCCCAGCTTAATCCTCACTAAGAAAATGTTGCTCAGAAAGCATGGAGGATTCTTCCTCCTCTCTATCACACCTTTCTGCCTTAGATTGTCTACTTCTGCATGAATCAAGGCCAGTGATTATTGGTCCATATTTGTACAGGCCTAGCTAGAAAATTGATCTGGAACCCTGATACATCTGAAGAATGCAGAAATCAAGAAAGACCAGGGCAGGCCACTTTAATCAGGGGGGTAGGGCCCAAAAAGCAGTGGGGGTCACCCAGTTAAGGCCCTTAGAATACAAGCCTCCCCTGTACCAGAGGGCTATGAAGGCTAGCAGTAAGCCACAAGGCACAGTGGGGCACAGGCAGGTCAGAGTGCAGCCCAGAAACACCATGAGGGACTAAGCAGGGAGTCTTGAGGAGGCAGGGAATCTGGCAATCCAGCCAGCATGTGAATTGTGATCATGGGGAGCTGGCCAGTAGGAGCGGAGTACAAAGCACTCCACGTGGGAGCACCGATAAAGACAGCAGCAAAGAAAAAGGAAGAGGGAGGGTCCTGCTGGGAGTTTAATATGCCTATCTTAATGCTGATTGGTCGATTTTTTTTAGTAGTTGTGTTAACTGTTTCTTTGCTGCTGGAGGATTCAGTAAAGAAGGTAAAGCAAATATGAAACCTCCAGTCTTACTGTAAAATTATAAATATTATAATAAGTACAATAAATACTATATAAATAACAAACTGCTATATGTGCTTTGTCTAGTCCTGTGTTAAAAAAATGGTACTCGGCAAATGCAGCTGAAGCCGACCACATTTTATGCCGCGTAATCAGCATGTTAGCTTTCTACATCATAAGCTACTTGGAAATCAAATCTCCTTATTTATCTGCAGACAGAACATAACCATAGATTTGTATTTCATTTTCATTATGCAGTAACCAAGTGCATAAAAAAGTGATAAACGTACTAGATTATATGACCCAGAAGTCATAGAGCAGTCAAAGGAATGGAGTCGGCAGCGTGCGTTTCTTTAACAAAGTGGCTTTTATCACAACGGGGTAGCTTTAATATAATCGTAAAATGTAATCATAAAATGTTTCATTGTGAAATAATAAAAACACTTACAAATAAGCATATCCAATTCCGCAATTTATTTAAATAAAAAAACTGGTTAAAAAACAATACAGGGCAAGATGTGCTCACAGTTTGGAGAATTCGGTCATTAGAACTGCACATTTGAGGGTGAAGTTATGGGGACACACATGTGTATAAGTGTTACGATTCCCATCTATTTTTAAAAAAAAGTTTTTTCTTTAGTTTTTTTTTTAACTGAATGAAACTGTGATGGGCATCATTTTGGAAACAAAATAAAGTAATTATGTAAAGTGTAATGTCAGTCAAGACAACCTAAGCACACAGGGGTCGGTTGTAGAGCCGTAATGGCTGGCCCTTGCATCCAGATGTATTTCCTGTGATGATTCTGCCTGTCTGAGAATCATAGAAAATATATTAGACAACAGCGTGTATGTTGCCAAACTGCCTGAACATGGAATTCTATTGAAATGCTGTTCAAGATCCTGCTGCAGATCATGAAAGTTATTTTTTACATGGCGCTAAATAATATTTTGAAGATGTAAACATATTATGGTATATGATGCTGAACACAGCAAAGACTGTTAATGTGTGCCAAAAAGAACGGGGTTTATTACTTATTTATTTAAAGTGAGAATTCAAAGTGAATTTCATATTTAAGGACTAAGTAACCAAACTGAAAGCATAGCTGATTTAGAGAAGTTTCTGTTTTGGCTATTTTGATCTTAAAGGATCACTATAGGGTCAGGAACACAAACATGTATTCCTGACCCTATATTGTTAAAACCACCATCTAGCCCCCCTGGCCCTTCATGCCTCCATAAATATAGTAAAATCTTACTGTATTCAAGCCTGAAGCTGTAAATCTGCATGCTGTTAGACTCAGAAAAACAAGCAGTCTGCTGACATGTGGTAGCCTGATCCAATCACCATGCTTCCCCATAGGATTGGCTGAGACTGACAAAGAGGCAGATCAGGGGCAGAGCCAGCATGATTCAAACACAGCCCTGGCCAATCAGCATCTCCTCATAGAGATGAATTGCATCAATGAATATCTATGAGGAAAGTTCAGTGTCTGCATGCAGAGGGAGGAGATACTGAATGTTTGGATGCATTTTAGGCAGCCATGACCCAGCAAGGATCTCCAACAGCCATCTGATGAGTGGCCATTGTTGTTCTCACTAGGCTGTAATGTAAACACTGCTTTTTCTCTGAAAAGACAGAGTTTACAGCAAAAAGTCTGAAGGAAATGGAAAAAAAAAAAAGAGTTTACAGCAAAAAGTCTGAAGGTCTGCTCACCAGAACAAATTCAATAAGCTGTAGTTGTTCAGTTGTTCTGGTGACTATAGTGTCCCTTTAAATATAACATTCACTTTGAATTAACTTTAAATTTGCACTTTGGTAAATAACCCTGTACGACTACAGGCTGCATTGTAGTGGGAAGCCTTATGGAAGCAAAAATGGGCAAGCAATTATTTGAATGGCTACTCAAAGGTAGGAAAAGTTACCAGAGAGGACCATGCGTGGACCAATGGTTTATGAGAGCAATGAACCATAAGAGTTTTAGTTGCAAGAATTTGTAAAACAACAATTCAGCTCACTGTAGTGTTTCAGAGACTACATTTCCCATAATGCTATTACAGCCATAATGCAGAATAAGTATTATATTAAATGTTGACCACAATATCTGGAATGCCGAAGGTTTTCTACCCCTGTCGTAGGAGGTGCGTTGAAACTAGTGAATATCTAAATGTACATTTCTTGATTATGACCATGTTTTCATAATGGATGTATGTATACTGTGGTGTGCAGCAATTTGGCATGGGTCCTTTCATTCTTGCTCTTTCTCCAACCTCCAAGTATTCTCAAATGTTTCTTTGTAAATGTGACTTATTAAAACACTAATCCACTAATCCTAAAGTGGACCTTTCCTTACATGATAGGTACATTCCTGGTTAATCTATTTAAAGGATCCTTGTTTTTTTACTCTTGGAGAGTGACTCCTTACAGGGGTCCTCTCCAGATAATATTTGAGGGTGCATAACATGTGAGATAAATTTACTAATGTGAGAATTCAAAGTGAATTCAAAGAACATTTCAAATTTAGGGTGAAAATCGCCAAATTGGAAAAATTCTTAAATTCTCTAATTAAGCTATACTTTCAGTTCGACTACTCTGGTCTTAAATTTTTAATTTTACTTTGAATACCCTGGTAAGTTTGAGACAAGATAGGCTTTCAACTGTTTCTTAATTAATAGAGGATCCTGTGGACTATGTTGCAAATTAATTGAATTATGGAATCTATGACGTTTTTTTGTGGCCATGTTGATTAACCAACACCTTACTCATGGGTGAACCTATGATGTCAGAGGGACTAACAGATATTTAGTAAAACTTTGTTCTGGAAAGAGACATTCCCAGCTTTAACAACAGAAAATACTGTATTATTCTTTGACTTCCCTTTGAGGCACAGTGTATAAATATGGCATTAAACAGATCCAGAATTTAGACCTGATTTGCAATTAAATGAGAGAATGTGCACTACCCATTAACTGATTAACATCATGTTCTGCAGAAGGTTACAATTATAAAAAGGTGAAGAAGGCTCTGTTCAAATAATCTATTAAGGAATTGGGATAGGCAGATTTACAGTTGTAATCAAAATTATTCAACCCCCATTGAAAATCAGGTTTATTTTCAAAATGTATAGACTTACAGCTGTTTGCAATAAACAACTCAAACAAAAGCAATAGAAATGGCTCAACACAATGAATGCTTTAAATGGTTTCCCCAAATTCAACTACATTTTTAGCTTTTAATGACTTCTCCAGTTTCAAAATTAATAAACCCCCTGAATAGAATCCCCCCCAGCAGCACAAATATGCAAAGCAGGTGTTGTCTCAAGCACAACTGATGCAACTAATCTAGGGCTTCATTAGTTGCACCAGGTGTGCTTGAGCTGGAATACTTGAAATACCTGAACTGGCTAGGGGTTTGTTGAGTGTCACATTTGACTGCATGTTAGAAATATGGCTAAGTCAAAAGAATTGTCCACAAAGTTAAGATAAGAGATCATCCCCTTCACAAACAAGGTACAGGATACAAAAAGATTGTGTAGACACTAAATGTTCCTAGAGACACCGTTGGAAGCATAGTTGGCAAGTTCAAATTAGAAGAAACAGTAGATACACTACCTGGTTGGGGTAGAAAAAGAAAACTATAGCTGCAACCAGATTTCTGAGAAGATAAGTTTTGAAAAATCCTAAAGTGACTGGAAATGACCTGTAGCAAGACTTAGTGGCAACAGCTACAGAGGTTTCAGTGAGCACTTTAAGACCCGTACCAAACGCAGAAGGTGTCCATGCCAGAACTCCAAGACGTACACCACTACTGACCCAAAAGCACAAGAAAAGTAGGCACCAATATGCTTAAAAATCATTTAAATAAGCCACAGACGTTTTGGGAAGTGATGAAACAAAACTGGAACTTTTCAGCCCAATGGATGAGCAATATGTCTGTAGGAAAAAAAAATGAAAAGCCTTATGCCTACAGTTAAGCATAGGGTGGTTTGGTGACACTCTGGGGATGCTTTGCACCCTTTGGCAATTGAAGTCCATCATGTGAAGTGCAAGATTAATTTGTTAAAGTATCAGGGAATCCTAGGAGAAAGCCATCCCGTCTGTAAGGAAGCTGAAGGTTGGGCATCATTGGGCCTTTCAACAAGACAGGAAGTATATTTCAAATTCCACCAAGGCTTGGTTGCAGAAGAAGTCCTGGAAAATTCTACAGTGGCCATCACAGTCACCTGACTTGAACCCCATAGAAAATCTCTGGTGGGATTTGAAGAAGGTGGTTGCAGCACGCAAACCCAAGAATATTACTGAACTAAAGGTCATTGTTCATGAGCAATGGGCTAAGATTCTTTGGGAATGCTGCCAGAAGCTGGTGTCTGGCCATGTATCTAATTTGCAGTAGGTCATAACAGCAAAAGGTTGCTCTTCCAAGTACTAAAAATGCTTGCCATAAAGGGGTTGAATAATTTTTAGACTGGAAAAGTCATTATAAATTGCATTTTTAGTTGAATTTGGGGAAACCACGTGAATCATTTGTTGTGTTGAGCTATTTCAATTGCTTTTGTTTTGATTTGTTCATTTCAAAGAGCTGAAAGTCTGTAAAATGTGACCTTTAACTTCAAAGGGGGTTGAATAATTTTGATTACAACTGGATATCATTAGATGTTTTGTCCAAGCACACTTACTGGTAATTCTACTGGTATCTGAACCTGGTTTGCCCAGTTGTAAGGAAGTGATGTTACCACTGTTGTAACCAGCCAACATACTGAGATCCATGTGTAATGAGGTACGTATAGCTATTACAATATTGGTTGCGGCTTGGGGTCCAACAGTGCCCTCCCATATGCTTTTTTCCTATTTGGAGAATTGTTAAAATTAATTTCAGCTGAAACGTATTTATATTTTTATCCTGAAATCCACTTCTGCCTCTGATGTCTAATCCCTATTATTTCTATTGATAGTTTTTTTTTCTTTTCTTTAATGCACTCAAAGCTTTTTAGATAAAGCGGAGTTACAATACTCACAACAACAGATGCTGTGCTAGCAGTGCTCTGAAGAGCCTCTTTTAAAGTTGATATTTGTTTGAGTGTATCTTTAGGCGATGGTTATTCGCGAATTGCCTAATTTTGCAGTCAAATCACAACATAAATTGTTTTTTTAAATTCATCAACTGTTTATTTAAGAAAGCAAAGAAGAGGAATTAAAAACAAAACGCATATACATTTATTTCTAGAATAAAGAGAAATGTGCCATTAATTATATATTTCAATCCTTTTACCACCCAGCACTACAATAGTAAAAAGGGAAATCCAGGCGACATGGAATGGAATGAATGCAATTGATTTTAAATCAAGATTCCTTCACTAAAGGCTTCCCCAAACTCCGGCCCTCCAGATGTTGATGAACTACAACTCCCATGATTCTCAGCCTATCTATTTCATTCCTGGAATCATGGGAGTTGTAGTTCAGCAACACGTGGCAGGCCGGAGTTTGGGGAAGGCTGCAACTAAACTGTTAATTGTAGTAAACAGCAAATTCCAGGGAAATCGGACATACTGGAAAGGCCTTGGTATAGAATGTTCTGGACACATCTTTTTAGCTTTCCCAATGTCTTTACCACAGAGTTATTTTCCTTCCTACACTTACAGAAGGAGATGAGCTTAAAAAAGGTGGTCATGTCAAGGGGCAGGAATTGGTTGTAAATGGCTGGATCCCATGTGCTAAATGAGGAGGTGCCTCCCAAATCAGCTGCTTTATCCACAGAGTTACTAAGTGTGATTGATAAGACCATAAAGCTCTGGATAAGTGAGTATAAATAGACACCTGTAGCCTACTGGGCTTCCACCTTGCATATTTTTATTAAATCAAAAATATATGTCCATTGTACTAATAAAAACATATATATATATATATAAAACAGAATTTGGGTGGCTGGGTTTTCACATACTGTCATGTAAAATGTGAGATGGAAAAACATTTTAAATACATCTATAATGTAAAGTAACAACATATAACTGCATATCAAAGTAGATAAATGAAAGCACAACCTGCAATTGCTGCATACAGATAAGCATTGATTTCTCTCTTCCTCCTTGGTGTTACTCCTATGCAGTGTAGAAGTAAGCCTCGCTGACCTATAGACAACATGAGATACACTCAGAGTCCAGGACGGATTGAATGATTCCAATAGACTTGAAGATTCAAATGTACCCGATTGACAAACCAACCGAAGTGTGCAATGGCTGAGCATGTCTATTTCGGTTTGTGATTATGAAATCCGCCTGTGGCACCAAGCACCAAGATTGATGCGGAAAAAAGATTGATTGCTAGGGGACAGTCCTAATTGTTGATTTTATTTATCGATCACGTGAGAATTGAGGGGGGAAAAAAATAAATCCTACAAAGACATTTTTAGATAACGCCTTGGGTATACACAGGGCTGGAAGGGAATAGGTTATTAAGGAGAAACATTTAATCTAGAGAATGTGAGACGACCCGATGAATATACCATGAAATTCTAACAAATGTTTGGAAAGGATATGCCTGTTTTGAAGAAGTCGTGATTCAATATTCCCAGGAATTCTCCTTTCATTGCCAAAAATTATCGAAGCCGTATTAAGGCTAATTCCTTGAAATTGAGTGAGAAATTTACTTCACCATCGCCCAGCTGTCTGGACCTGAACAGGCCAGGCCTGGCATGCCAACAACAATGAATTTATTTTCACTTGTACTGCAAATACAACAGCAGCAAACACATAACTAAACATTTCCAAGAAACGTTCCAAGATAAAATTGAAGATGCCTCTAAAAAAATTAAATGGGCAGTGCTTATAATAGAAGAGATAGTCATAACCTACATTTTAATAATCTACACTATAATAAATGAAAGTATTATAGTCTATACCGGGCAAAGGCAACTTTTGGCTCCACAGATGTTTTGGACTACACCTCCAATGATGCTTTGCCAGCATCATGGATGTAAGTGCATAATGGGGGATGTAGTCCACAACATCTGGAGTGCCGAAGGTTGCCTACCCCTGGTCTATAATATAACAGTATTTATTTTACGTTTCTCTCTTTTCTCTCTCTCTATACCTATGTACACATGTATGCATATGCACGCACATACACAAACACACTCAGACTTGAGCACATGCATTTGTCCACCCAAAAGTTATTCCATAACAGCTAGCATGCTACTAGCACCGCACAATCACACACACATACAAAACTGGAAAACGCAAAACTATGGAGTAAGGAAAAAGAATGGCGGGTGATTATAAGAAAGGGTGATCAGTCTGAAAAGAGAATAAACAGGATATGAAATACATTCTGAGTCCTAATGCCCACAAATAACAAAAATAAAGGGCAACAGACCACATGTGACAAGAGCACCAAAAATGAATCACGTTGCGACCTTCTGTCATTTTCTTTGTTCTGTCACAATCTAGCCATTACTCCGTACTGTTTATTCTACAAGAACTGCTGTACCCAACTTTATTTCCTTCATGTGCAGACAGATACAGAGTTAATGAAGCTACCAGCTATAATTTGCATACAATACACAGTCGAAGCCTATGAAAACACATGCTGCTAGCACAATTTCTCGAAAAACCCTTGAAGATTTATTTATGCAGCTCAACTCTGAAAGTAGAACCTGTCAGATGAAGCAATTTCTAGGGTCTTGGAAAGGGTAAATTAACAGTGATTAGATTAATCTCATTAATATTCTCGGTATGAACAATCAGCTCTTGAACAACATATGGTACAAACTACAGCACAAAACAATCTAAAAAATAGTCTATCTTCCGTTTCTTTTCTCGCTCAGAAAGATTTACATAGTACACTCTCATAATTGGATTTGAGATTAAAGGGCCACTCTTACCACCAGCTGGCTGTAGCAGTTATGATTTCAGGAGTCTCCTAATGTTATTCCCCCAGATAAGAGTTAAACCATTTCTGGTTTAACACATACCTAGGTCCCCCAGGTGCCTACAGTCTGATCCTTCTTCAGATATCACTAAAAGGAAGGTCCTACTTATTTTATTGGTTTTCTGCCAAAGAATTCTGTCAAAAAAATGTATATATCCAAGTAATAGGAACTTCTTCTTACCTAGAGGGGACACCTTCCACCACGACCACTAAAGTGGCAAATCTGCTTTGACAAGCCAGTTTAAGGCTAATCGTTGATTCACGTTACCTAGCTCTCCAGGAATATATGCTACCCAAATCAAAAATACAACTTCATAATAAGTAGGATGGATCTATAAGGAATGGGTTTAGGTTAAAAACTGAGTGGAAATGTGAGATAAGGTCATGGATAGGTAAACAAAAGTTAAATATTGCATGCCTTGGAGTATGCTAGGACGGTATAGCACCACTGGACTGGATAGTAAAATAGGATCTTACTCACACATTATGATAATTAATGAGAGTGGGAGGAGTAAACTATAAGCACACCTTGCACTATATTGTTTGGTGGAGCTATTTGCTTTCATCCTACATTGCACAGGGTCATTGTCAGTTTCTTTGAAGCATGAGTTGGTTAACATTGGAAAATGTGTGTACTATATTGTCCATAATGCACAGAGAGTCTGAATGCTGATTCTGCCTTGTAGGAAACATAGTACACAAACACGTGGAATGCAAAAGTTACCCATCAGTATTCCAGTTCTTAATCCAGCCCCATAATGACATCAGCAAGGCCAATCTTAGAGTCACTGATGCGTAGGTGCAAAATATTTGTGGCATCCCCAGGTGGGCATGACTATATTGCTAACCCATCCCATTCACAAACATAGCATTTCTAACCAGACCCATTTTATTTGGAAACCGCACCACCGCTTTTGGCCCTCTAACTAATACAGTGACAGCTTTGCCCCCACAAATTTATTATAGTCATCGTTGTTCCCATAAAGTATTCCAGAGCCATCTTTGTTCCAAAATAGCTTATTTGTGCCATTATTGTCCCAAAATAGTTTTTCAGCTGTGGAGCTAGCTGTGGAGAAGGTCTGAAGAGTAGGGAGGGGGTGGGGTCTTTCCTTAACTGGTTAATATTGTCAGTAAAATTGCACGCAAAGCTATTAGCTGAAAGGTTATTTTAGAGATGCCTGAGCTTGTGGGAGTTTGAACTAATGAGAGAGGAAAAGTATGATTGTTTAGCAAAGGTGGGGACTTGTGTTGTATGAGCGAAATATGAATGTGTTATGGAGAAAGTCTGACAAGGTGCAAGACTTCCTCCAGCAGCCTTCACCTGAACTGGAGCATCTGTGCAGGGGGAGTGTTTACTTTGTGTGCAATGGTTGGAGGCATGTCCTCCTTAATGTGCATGTTTGGAGTGGGGCTGCAGCATCCAGGGCAGAGGTGAGGGTAGCGTTATATGAGGAGATAGCCAAAGAAGGATAGGGGAAGTAGTGATGGATGAGAGTTAAGAATGGACTACAGCTGACAATTGCTGGAGGTCAAGAGAATTCATGTTTCTCCTGGGTTGAGGATTGTTAGGCTGAGAATGTTGGGTGATGTGGCTCTCAAGAACAAAATAATCGAGTGAACTTTAAATGAGGAGATAGAGAGGGAAGGGGATGTAGGTAGAAATTTAAAGGAGCAATGGGGAGAAAGCAGAAACCCTACCCCACCACCCTTACTGTCAAAATGTCTTGGGGTGTGAGTTAAATGAAGGATACAGAGGCAAAGGTAGCAGTGCTAGAGGGAGAGAGCCATGTGTCTCTTACAAGGCAAAGGAAGCTGGTTGCAAAATAAAAGACTTCACATCCCTTCCAATAGACTGTTCTCTTTGTTCTCTTAACCCCTTAAGGACAGACGACGGATATATTCCGTCATGATTCCCTTTTATTCCAGAAGTTGTGTCATTAAGGGGTTAATATATAATGTATTTAGTATATTTTCTGGGGCTCAAAACAATCTGTCATCTGAATCACAGTGTAAAATACCATCCAATCCACGGAGCAGAACTCAAGAAGGGCTCCGGTGGGATCAGTTTGCCAGCATTCTCAGCTACAACGGATATATTAAAAAACCTGAGCCATAAAAATGGAAGACTGGACAAGAGAAGTCAGAAATAAAATGATCATGTGCAAAATCACCATTAAATGTGTTCATATCTTTATAGATGCCATCTGTCAACAATGAGCAACATTACTACGGTCAGCTATCAAATATGAAAATAGGCTGGTTTATGCCATACACTGAAGGCAGTAAAGACCTATTATATGATAAACTGTCAGGCAGAGGTTTATGAAATGCCACAGTACACTATCTAGAAATAATTATGGAAGGTTTTATTAATAGTATTTGAATGCAGCATATAAATAATAAATTGGTATTGTGCTAGAAACAGAAAAGAAAACCAATACTGATAAAATATTGTAATTATTATTACCACGACTATAAATTTAGAATTTATAATATATAAACTATACTTACCTTCAGGTGTGTTCATATAAGTACATACAGTGTTTTTATATGTATATACTGTATAGACATTTATTTGCATAGTTAATACAATGTTAAACAAAAATCTGCACACCAGTCAAGCCATAAGACTTGCTTTTCCCACAGAAATCACAAATTTGCAGTGATGTTACTACCGCAAATGATTCTGGGTGGGCATATGCAAATTAGTTTAACAAAGAATCACATTTTTGTCTCGTTCCATTTTAAACATGGATTCCTTTGAGTCTGTGTTTGCTGTATACAACAGCATTGAAACACAACTTGGGAAACGGTGCAAAGCCAGTGATCCACTCATGGACAGCTGTTTCATTGTTAATACAAATCATCAGCATGAGGTTGGTTACTGGTTTGCTATTGAGGTTTGGTAGTGCTTGGGAAGCAAAAACCAGAAAAGGTTGTGGTGGGGAAAAATTGTGATTGAAAACCCCATCACCTGAAGTCTGTGCATAATTAATACAATGTTAAACAAAAATCTGCACACCAGTCAAGCTATTTATTTGCATGTATATAGAGAGTGGTTGTTGGATGTCCTCAATTCAATCACATGGTATTATATTATTTTCCCACAATATATGATCCACTTTTTTGTAAGATAATAAATATATTAAAACATATTGCGAAGAGTTATGTAACTTAAATACATAAGTTGATTTTTGCTGTTGATCCAAAAGAAGTTAAAAAACTCAGTCTGAAGCTCTTCCAGTTGTGCAACAAACTAGGAGTTAGACATCTCCTTGGATCAAGAAGCTATTACCACGCTAATTAAAATGTATATACCTGTATTTTATGCTTTTGCAAGTATTTGTCCCATTGTTGTTTAAACATCTGTTTAGACTCTGATAAAACCACCTCTTCAGGCAGACAATTCCCCATCCTTATTGTTCTTACTATATGAAACCCTTTCCTTTGCCTTAGACTAAATCTCCTTTCTTTCAGTCAAAATGCGTGACCTCTTGTCCTATGTAAAGTAATGTTTGTGAATAGATTTCCAGATAATGGTTTTGTATTGGCCCTGAATGTGAGTAAAGAGGAAAGAAGGAGATACCATACATCATTATTATCACTCTTTCAGGTCAAGATGAGGTATTCAAAACCTCTGGTAGAGCAAACAAATGAAGCAGGTCACAAGAGAATACTGAGAATGGACAGCAATTCTCAAGCTGGTTTTAGCCCATGTGCCACCACAGAGAAAACCGAAACTTTTTTCATTGATCCCAAAATGCAGGCCAGCTCCCTCTGCACGAGGCATACAGCAACTTCAGACAATTGTTTCAGCCTTGCAAAGCCTCAGTGAGGAGATCTGGTACCCCTCTAAATACAGTGAGCAAGGAGTTCAAGTCTGAAGTCTGGATTACCCTTCTACCTTAGGGATAGCCACCAAACTAAAACAGGGCTCCAAAGAATACTGAGAAGGACAATAACTCCAATAGCTTAGCCTTTAGTGGGTCCCTGCTCAGTTATTCTAGGCTACCAATTCACAAGGATCACGACAAACCATGAATACCCAAGTCTGTAAAATCTGTCTGTTAAAATAAATGGATAATCTTGTAATTTTATATATAAAACACAAACACTCAGACACCAAGAATGGAGTAAAAAGACTGAGATTATACTACAGTGTCATGATGTCAGGATTTTTATTCAGACTGTAACTTGAATACACATACAGATAACTTGTGATTGTTGTCAAATGAAAAGACTTAGGTATTGTGCACATTCTAATGTTCTATTTGAAACCACGATGACACAATCTACACAATGCAGCAACTTTGAAATTGTCTTTCACAAATCCCAAAGTAACACATGACTTGAGGGAAACGTATTTACTAAAGACTTCACTAAATCGGTTGGGAAGTCGGCCACGTCAACAGCTTTACACTAGATTAAAGTAATAAGGAAAAGTAAACAGCAGCCTTTCTACAATAACGTTGGGACTGAAAGCCAACGCACTATACTGAATTTAACAGGGGCCTAGTATAGAACCAGCATCACATAGTATCCAGACAAAGAACCTCTCTTTCACCACACAATCCTTCAAAGGTGAGTTTTAGGAAAAGATCCCTGAATAGCTTTCATAGAAAGACTATTTTAATCTTACTAAAATCTGTGTATTTCCTAGATTCTAACTCATCATCAGCTGAGAAACACAATATCTGGAGAACAGATTTCACGATTCTCTCAAGTAAAAAACTATGACTCACAGTTCATAAAAAAAAAAAAGAGCAATATAAGGAAGATAGATTCTCGCAGCCTGTTGTACATCTGATGGGATAACAATCTGTCAAGTCTGCGACAAGATGTTATGTTATGTAAATTGAACACTTATTTGTTAACTGTGCGCTTGCTATAGAAGAAGCATAAATATGAATGAGATTAATTGGGGAATACAAAGACAACACGTCTGAAAGGTTTGTGGCCTCCAGAAACAATTACATTTTACAGAAGTATTTTCCTGTATATGCCAACCAATGATGAACAATCCATAAAAGGGGGAAATGGAAAGATTGTCCGCTAACCTGCTGTATATCTGTCCTCATTATCATCTCCAGTGAATCCATAAATACCTCTCCCTATATCTTACCTAATGGTTGATTTGAGGTCAAAGTTGTACCTCCAACAGCTGCCGAACCCACCCAAAAGTGCATGCTATCATTCAGGGTACAGGTCCAGGGTCTAGCTAGAAAAGAGGGAATACTTTCTCCTAATTCCACGTGGTGCAATAATTTATATGACATTTACCCAGTTTTTTTGAGTCAAAATGACATTTATGCTTATCCGAAGTTTCCAAGCCTTGCAATATTCATGAGAAATTTGACAAGTGTACATTTCTTTAACTTCTTGAGCAGAAGATACGGAGTACTCCGAAAAATCATGCAGTTCCTTCACACACTTCTAAGAGATGGAATAAGTGTGCAAAAGTAGTTTATATCTGAAACTAACCATCCTCTTGCTTTATACCATTACATTTAAAGCCTGTATGCTTCATACTAGTAAATGTACATCTTCCATAACCAGAAAGCATTACTTTGCAACTATATTCCAACCAGATATTTTTCATTATCTCACATTGAGAACCACTATGCATATCCCCTCTCTGACCTACATATGGTTTCATAGCACACACCTGGGTCATTTAGTACATGCAATATGACATTCAAATTTGGAGAAGACACAGCAAAACTAGTCCTGTTGTGAATACCTAATTTGACAATCAAATGCAGAAGTTGTTTTTTTCCTACACTTTTTCTACACAAAATTGAGATTTTAGGAGCTTGACTGATTGGAAAATCAAAAATCAAGTGTAATCTTCATTCGGGACTTTTACCCAAATTCATTAAACCACGACATGTACTCAATTTAGCTTGTGCTTCTATTAACCTATTAAGAGCATGGACATTAAACTTAAAACTAATTGCAATTTGTCCGTTTTTTTTTTAGCGATTAGTGGGTTGTCTGAATTCCCTAACTTCAAGTCGCCGTATGAATGTATCATGAAACAAACAAGATGGACTGCAGAAGATCAGTTTTGCTTGTTCTGTGTTTCAAAGTTCCAGCCCTGATTCAAAAAAAAAAGAGATTAATGATAAGGCAAAACATGGTGGATGGTTAGTGGGCAGCAAAACTGGAAAAAAACGAGAAGCGGGTAAAAAAAAAAATATCAATTCTTTTGGTTACTTCTGCTCACTTGATCTCTAACCCAATTTCAGGAAAATGTGCTATCAGTGTACTGCAGAATATATACATGATATTTATATTACATATAGATTTTACAGTGTACTGATTGGCTTATTTACATGCCCTTTTGGTTTGTTCGAATCGGTTTTCAGGAAACATTTGCTTGGTTGAAATTTGGTCTACTAGAACAAATTTGTTTTGGACTTTTAACTGATTTATTAAACTAAAATGAATTTGAAATAATTTCTAAAGTATATTTTAAGTGTACGGCAGGGTCTCGGTAAAAAGAACAGTATTTAGTTTTTATATTTTGTATCGTTCTTGTATTAGTACACATTCCAGCTTTATGATTGTCACTACAGCATATAACCTGTTCCCTTTAATACTTCCCTTTCCAAGTTACCCTAGGCACTTTTAATGAATGTTCTATGTCTCTTTTTATTTGTTCCTTTAACATGATCTAAGTCATTTCTTTTTGGACATTAGTTCCATAGGACACGTTCAGGCTTGCGTGTCAATGTGTATAGCGGCCTACTTCTGTTATGTTTTTCTGCGAATTTCCTTTATGTTATATTTGTGGATGAATTATTTGTTCCCATCAATAAATACAATGACATATCGGAGTTGGCATATGACAAGCCACCTGTCAAATAAAACTTCTGCAATGTTCCTTATTTATAATCACTACCTCCTAGGGCCATAGAAGAGTGGTATCAGCAGTCAGGAATCCTAAAAAACAAACAATGCGCCTAAATTCAAAATTCAAAGTATTTTTGTTTCCTTTCTTGGTTTAGAAAGGATTCAATATGGCTTCAGCTTGGAATAAAAATGACAAAAATTATCACTAGTTTCTGCATTCAGCGTTATCCACAAAGATACACAGCATCACAACAAGGGCTGAAAATGCAAGAAACAATTCAAGAAGTTACATTAAAATTTAAAGGTGAAAAAAAAAAAAAAAAAGATATAAATGTACATTTAACACCTGCCATTAGGTCCATACGTATGTTCTTAAACCGGCCATAAATGATTGAGGACGATTTAACTACCTCAATGCCAGATGCATGGCTGTGCAGCTGGTTTCGTTGTGTGACACACATACAATAAACATTTGTTGACAACTGTATTAAACGCACATACAATAAGCATTCATTGATTATTACATAATACAGTTTATATCTATATACGAGTACTGAATAATGTCTTATATTATTCTACTAATGTATGTGCTCTTTAGGATATACCTAAAAAAGGGGGAAATGCATTCATCCTGGTAAAATATTTTATAAATATAACCGGGGGTGCGGCTACATTGAACACCACCTAGTATTTGTTTAAACTGAGGTTTGAGCATGTATATGTATATACCAAACAGATTATTTTCAGAGCAAACACGATAAAACACCACAAATACGCAAACACCGCAAATACAAAAATGACTATTAGGCTTCACCTAAACATCGCACAATGTCAAGCCAAATTTTGAGGGGCCATTCTTGAGCACAGAAACTCATAGATATCATGTTTCCACAACTATCCCAGAGTTCCCATCTTGACATGCAGACATGTATCGTGTTTCAGCAGGGTGCCAGTTCTGGTCTGGAAGTTGAAGTCTCACTGTGAGCACATAGCTAGGTACCAAAATGATCGCGGTGAGATCAAACACAATACAACTCTCCACAGCAGGCACGCCAACAGTCCCAATTTTGAGTCCTGTAAGCAGCGCTTCCTAAAGACAGGAAGTTAGACAAACAGCTTGACATCAGGTGGGCAAGCCTCTTTTCCAAACTTGCCACGCATGCACATTAGGCTATTAGATTCCCTCCCATGATGACATTTTATGAGGTGGAGATGGAGCTAGCACGAAGGAACTCCTGCACTGGAGTCATGCAAGTATTTAGTTGATTGCTGCAAGGTGGACGGGGCAGAGGGTTACTATAGTTGTAGAAATACAGCTTTTTATTCCTAACACTATAGTGTTCCTTTAAGTGTGTATATATGTTGAAGTGTCAGTCATGAAAATTATTAGGATGCTGTTTCTTAATTTTCTTTAGCAGAGTATTTATAACTATCTCAGTCTATTCAAATGACCACTTTTCTAGTAGGGGAACATGTCTTTATTCTCAGCCCCACAATGGAAATTGTCCTGCCTGTGAGATTGTCTTTTAATGTCCTTATGATGTTTAAAAAATGTATTATTTAAACTACTGTTTCTAAGCCTCAGGTCAGAATCCAAGACTAAGTCCCCATGTTTTAGTGGGTCCCCAGTTGTTTGGACAGGAACATGAAATGTTTCCATACTCCAGGTAACAAAGATTGTTTGGTTTTGTAACATCTCTGCTTTTTCCAGTGCAATAATGTAAAAGGCTAATGAAAGTGGTTTGTAGAATTAATTTTTGTATTTCTTTATATAAAAATTTAAAATTGTCCCCTGAACTAATATTACAGTAGAATAAATGGCGTTTACATTAAAGCCATTCACATAATTTGGGACCCTGTTAAAAAAAAGTGAACCCATTGATCTTAACAGCCATGTCTAGAATTACAATGTATCAATTAATAATGTTGATAGTATTCCATTCTGAATTTAAAGCGAGCTGCAGCATGTAGTACGTCAGTTCACCTACAGCAAGTGTAAAGTCATCAGAATCCATTTAGTTATGGCATTGTGCAGGGAAATTGGCATGAACAATGGTCTAGAAATCCGAGAAAAAAAAAAGAAATTTCACCTTCACAGAAGTGTAACAGAAAGACGTGATAATGTCATGCGTCGGTATTTTATTGTGTTAGATATATAAACCCTACAGCTTCAGGGTGAGCAAAAAGGTAATGTGTCAGATAAATAGTATAATTTAGTAAGGGAACATTAAGATTAAATAATATGAAGAATAAAATGACCAATCAAATGTTCACCAGCTATTCAAACACTCCCATATCATATAATAAAATAGAAAAGAGTATATATTCACATGCATTCATTTGCATAATTTTTTTTTACCCTTAAATGAACTATAGAGGAGAGAACTGATCATTGAGTGATTTCATTAATGTTATTAAGAAATAATTATTTTGTTATGTTAGAATGTTTCTCTGAATGTTAACATTATTATTACATTATTATTTAAAATTTAAATATTTGCTAAACTCACCTTTTATACGGAGCTGTCCCAGTCTCGCAGGATCTGCTCCACTTCTTCTGAGATCATCCTGATGGATGTTCTTGGGCCAATCCAAAGCTTCTCATAGAAGAGCATTGAGGCAGTTTTCATACTCTCCATATCAGATGCTTCTTGTAGACAGGGCCGGTGCAAGCATTTTTGCTGCCCTAGGCAACAAATATTTTGCCGCCCCATTCGCTCCACACACTCATGCAGACTAACACACATGCACAGAACCGTGCAGACTGACGCATATACCCACACTGATCAATGCAGAGACACACATATAGACACGAACTGACCCATACTGACACACACTGACGCATACAGACACACACTGACCCATACAGACACACACTGACCCATACAGACACACACTGCCCCATACAGACACACACTGCCCCATACAGACCCATACTGACTCATACAGACACCCAATACAGACACACACTGACCCATGCATACACACAATGACCCATGCAGAAACACACTGACCCATACAGACAAAAACTGACCCATACAGACACACAATGACCAATACAGACACACACTGACCCATACAGACAGACATACATAAACATATTGACTGAGGCATCCTAACACATTCTCTGACACACATCTTACCTTCGTTGCTGTTTCAATGTTCATCTTGCCTGCGCCTGGCGGCCCCAGTAGCATCTTTTTCTGCACATTTCCTTATAAATGCTCCTGCCCACTACTCCCCCCTGTACAGGGGAAGGGGCGGGAGCGAGGAATTGAAGTGCCCTCCCCCTGCTGCCACCTGGCGCAATGGATGTCTGGGAGGGGGTCTGGCTGAGCGGGATGTATATACTGCCGGATCGGGGTTTTATCGGGGCGCTAGTGAGCAGCAATGTAAGTGCTCCCTAGCGCCCGGGAACGCAAGAAATAATAGAGGGGCAGCCGCGGTGGAAACTTGATTGAGTGGCAGACCATTAAACAGCAGGGCCAGCGCCCCCCTTTAAGCAGCACCCTAGGCGGCCGCCTGATTGGCCTATAGGAGGTGCCGGCCCTCCTCGTAGAGAGGCACTGAATCCAATGTTTCACTATGAGAAGCATTCACAGCATTACATATGTTTGATTATATTTTTTAAGTAGTACCAGGCATCGAGGTGTGAACACCATCCAAGTGGTCATTTTACTTCCAAGGTCCTTACAAAAATTCCTAGCGTCCCAAAAATGACAATGACAGCAACAAGAACAGAAATTACTCATTATTAAGTATTATTTAAAAAATGGATATTAATAAAAAATTAATTCAACATAACTCGGTTAAATGGTAACCTAAATGCACATTGCGCCTATTATATATGTGTGCTTAGAGAGTCCCTTTAAGGTTTGATCACCAAATAAACCAAGGGCACAAGTCAGTTCTTTGCTAATTTATTTATTTTTGCATCAAATCTGCCATCTTGTCCCAGGATCTCTCTAATTTAGCCCTAACAATGCCTTAACGGTGCATAATGCATGTATGGTACAACATTACTCCACACTATGAAAAAGCATTAAAAATAAAGTCACTGATTTTTCCCAACCCCCTAAAACAAGACACATACATCTGAAGTTAAACAGTGAAGCAAGGTTTTATCTTTCTTTCATAATATTGGTTGACATTTCAGAAAAGATTGTTTTGCTTTAATCAAACTGGACTGGCTTAGCTGCGAGGCTATTCCCTTTCGCTAAAGGCATCTTAAATTCATCGTATACGTGAATTGAGGATGACAGATTCCTACCAAAAGGGCTAGGTGACCACATTCCCTTCCTATAAAATGCATATGTGAACTAAATTTTAGAAGGCAGTGCTACCAGCATGTAAGTTTTTCTCTTTTTGTGCGTTCTATTTTTGATCAAATATATATATAGTAAGTGCAATAGCCAGGGCACAGAAAATTCTTAAGAAAAACAACACAGGAATTTGTCTTTTATCCCCTAAATTCTGTTAGTTTCCATTGGTAGAAATAGATAAGGATATTTAATTATCCACATATGCAGTGCAAACAAATACATTTAAAAAAAATGCACAATAGGGGTTTAATGACTAAATGGGAAGTTAAAAAAATTCTCAAATGATTTTTACATTTTAGAACAATATATCTATTCTGTGAAATGATATTTGCATATTTAGATTTTTCTACGGTTACATTTGGTATTTTGGACTGAAGGTCTTTGACATGTAACAGCGTTTTTTTTTCTTGGTATACCTGCCTCTGCTGTGGTAATACAACTCTGCTAAGTTTCAAAACATAGACCCACGTGTTCTCAGTAATCTATTTCCCTGTTGATAATAGTAATCTATTTCCCTGTTGATAATAGTAATCTATTTCCCTGTTGATAATAGTAATCTATTTCCCTGTTGATAATAGTAATCTATTTCCCTGTTGATAATATTAATCTATTTCCCTGTTGATAATATTAATCTATTTCCCTGTTGATAATAGTAATCTATTTCCCTGTTGATAATATTAATCTATTTCCCTGTTGATAATAGTAATCTATTTCCCTGTTGATAATAGTAATCTATTTCCCTGTTGATAATAGTAATCTATTTCCCTGTTGATAATATTAATCTATTTCCCTGTTGATAATAGTAATCTATTTCCCTGTTGATAATATTAATCTATTTCCCTGTTGATAATAGTAATCTATTTCCCTCTTGATATGTTGCAAATGGAATAGGGTGTAATTTGTCCCTGGTAACATATGAAAGCAATGGACATGAGATCATATTTGCCTCTTTTATTTTAGTTTTTTAAGGCGTTAAAACCATTTGCTCCCCCATGCACAAAAAAAGTGTGTATTTCTAATTATACGCAGTAGTTATGGACAGGGCAGGACTGTGAAAAAAAGGCCTGGGTATTTAAAGCTACAGCAGCCCTTCAAAATCTCAGTACACTTTCTCTGTACATAATATAAGATGTACTTTTTATTTAATTCTAGGAAACCTCTTAATTAACTTACACTCACACACAGTCTGCCTCCTACACTAACACAAACTTTATCACATTAATTTACAAAACACTCTTACACGCTAAACTGAACACAAAATCACCTATTTGTGCACACACAACTTCACCTCCACACACTTATACACACTTGCATTATCTTAATTACAATATCTCATATTAGTTTAGGCACTCACATACACTTGCACAATAGCTCATGCACATATTCAACCTAATCTGTACACACATGTGTACTCAAGCTACCCTATACACACACACTCGAAAATGAGTTCACATTCTGGTATCCTCCGTCTTTAAACTACTTCCGTAGTAGACTGCTGTAACTGTGCGACCAGTGCCTGTTTAAAAAGCTTAACGCACAACGATATGTCAGGATACATCGTGGCAAATGGAGATATAAAAGGAAAACAGGCCACTTCTTTGTACTGAATATCCCATCAACGAATATGCCTCCAATGAATATGCCACCAACGAATATACGATGGCATATGGCATCTGTTCACTGCAGCACAGTGTCTCAGTGATCAGACACCATTGGGCAGATAGGCGGGTCTATTGGGACACCCCACTAATAAGGAATTCAGAAATAGCTAGGTGTTCTCATGATAGGAAAGAGCTGGTTCAAAAGACAAAGTTTAACCACCAACATGTAGGGTATGTCGTTGGTTTCTTAGTAAATAAGCCATTTCATTTTATAACAACAAAAAACAATGGTAAAACACAACGCACAAAAAACAAATTCACTAACATTGTGTTAGAGGTTACCTCCTGTGTACAACATACTTTTTTACTGTAGCACATCTTTTTCATTAAATATATTATCTTAGACTATTGTATTACTTTTTCTTAAAGTAAAAAGTCTATATAATATACTATGTTTTTTTTTTTTAAATTTAGTTAGAAACTTTAGAACTGATCATTAACAGTCTAATATAGAATATCTTAAAGTATTACATTCTGGTGGTTAATAGGAGCTGTTTCAGTTTTTGACTAGTTCGACCTTAAAATGATCTATAAGTAATGACTTTTGCAGAGGGTCAATGTAAGTGAACGCTACCATATATACATCACTGTCTATTGGGTTTTTCTTTCTTTCTTTAAGGGAGAAGGAGTAATTTATCAAACTGATGCTAATGCAAATTTCAGCAAAATTAGAAATGACCCCCTTATGTTACCTCACTTAACAAAACTAATCCAGGTGACATTCTTTTTTTAATAAGGATAATATTACCTTCTAGATACTCATGATTTAAAAAAAATATTATTATCATTGCTACTGTAATAAAATATGAATAGTTTTTAAGTCACTCACCCCATGCCTGCCTCATTTCTGGGGTTATTTAAGGCAATTTCTGTGCGCAGTGGACACGTAATAAGATACACATTCTTGTTAAAGCAAATAGTAAAACACGTGGCTTTAAAGAGATATCTAAAGTTTGTTGAAAGTGACAATTTGTTTTATCGAAGTCTCTTAACAAGATATAACAAATAAATGTATAGAAAATACATTGTAGTGAAAATCCTTTATATATCAAAAAATGGCTCTAAAACATAGAGATGCATTACACTCACTCACTATTTTTTGCCGTTTGTTCAACCTGATTTTGGTGGGAAACTCAAGGTTATTCACCATGCAGGGATTAATTAAAAATTAGCATAGGATTTTCAGATTATAGCTAAATTGGAAAAGTTCATCTATTCCCCTTTTGTCGGTTTTGTCCTAAATGTCTACTAAAAGTTGAGTAGATGCTGGGTTCCATGTTATCTGAACACAGCAGGCCATTTCTGTCCTGAGTAAACATTATTAAACTAGTTCCTATACATACCTTCCAACATTTGAATCAGGACATGTGGGTGGGCTTTCAGGGAGGTGACACCAATGACGCAACTTGCCTTCCGGCCAGCCTCCACAATACAGGACCATTAGGAGCACTGATGAAAAACTATCTGCATGGTCCTAGTGTCTACTGCACTGTGTATGCCCATGCAATGTTGTGCTTGTCCTGTGCTGCCTGAAGACCCTGAATGTGGTGTCCCCGGATGCGGGAGATCAGGAAACTAAATCGAAATGGGAACTGTCCCACCAAAAGTGGAGCAGTTGGGAGGCCTGCACATATACATAAACAAGAAGAGGCTTTCTTGACACCTTTTTAATCATAAACTACATTTTACGCAACTAAGCTAATGTGATAAAATCAATCATCTATACATTTCTGTAACAAATTTAAATAATATAAATAGAAAACAATGAATACAAAAAGCTACTCTAGTACGAAATATTGTTTCGTATGGTGCATACTCGTTATTTGTTAGATTAACAACGTCCCCAAGGATGTAAAGAAGGTAAATATATATATATATATTTGTATAATATAACAGTCATTTTGCCCACCACTTGCTCCCAAGTCCATACAGTTGTTGAAAACATAAGGAAAGCCAATATTACATTACGGTTTTGTTTCTATCCGAATTGTAATATATAAATACCGGTTTGTTTCAAGCAGAAAATTTTTATTTTTCTTACTTTTTTTTTTATTTTGCCTTGTTT
Organism: Pelobates fuscus; assembly: GCF_036172605.1. Classification (NCBI taxonomy): domain Eukaryota; kingdom Metazoa; phylum Chordata; class Amphibia; order Anura; family Pelobatidae; genus Pelobates; species Pelobates fuscus. Next base: position 361,124,326 of record NC_086320.1, on the reverse strand, counting down.
TTTACGATTTCTTTCAAAACCATTTCGTTGATTTGTTCAGGTCACGAGTGGGATGGAAATGATTCTCAATACTGCTTCTTCACACATCCGGATTTAATAGACTTTTTTCCACTGATAAAAGACTCTAATGAGTTCATTTTCAAGCTTTCAAATTGGCTGTAATAGCCTGCTTCATTGATGATTGCACAGGGGCCCGCTGGCCACCACTGGGCATTGTCTTCCTCGTATGTTAACTATTTGCTGCCATTAGTTCAGAGACTAGTAACCTCTGACATCCTCGCTGCTACGGGCAATTATTCAAACAACGCCCAGTTAAATTTCGGACAAAGTGCATAAGTGCTAGAGTGCAAAGGTTGCAATTACCTGCCTTAAATTAATTAAAGGAGATTCTATATATTACTCATGGAACTTGCTGTTTGAAGCCTGTTGCAACACTAGATTCCAGTTTAAATCGTTTTTTTTTAACACATAAAAAAGAAGGTCATGGGTGAGTCCTCAAAATTATTATTAAGAAAGTATAAACCAGTCTCAAATGGAAAAAACACAACAAAAAATCATTTTATAATAAGCTGAGTTTAGAAATCTCTCAGTAATGACTTAAAGGAACACTCTGGGCACCATAACAACTTCATCTGTATTTCGTTGTTATGGTGCAAGGAGGTCCACAGGTACCGCTTTACTCTGGGCACCATAACAACTTCATCTGTATTTCGTTGTTATGGTGCAAGGAGGTCCACAGGTACCGCTTTACTCTGGGCACCATAACAACTTCATCTGTATTTCGTTGTTATGGTGCAAGGAGGTCCACAGGTACCACTTTACCTCAAGGGGTTAAAAACAGTTAATGAATGGTTTAACCCCAAAGTGTTGAATCTGATGCTCTTACTCTATAAGTAACTCCTCAGTAAGTGCTGAGGACCTCTTTGCACCATCACAACATAATTGTATGGTGCCTTGAGTATTCCTTTAATGTGTTTGCTTAGATTTTGATGCAGTGATTCCCCCTTCCCTGTTACTCTGCATATATAATTATATAACGTCAACAATTTTAAAGTTTTGACAAACCCTCACTCCAATACATTATATCTGACCATATTTGTGCATACGTTATCCGAAGGCTTAGAGTGCTGTGCTTGTTGTGCTTGTGCAGAAATCTGAACTTTTCCGTCAATAAAACCCTAGTGGACAGGGCTCACCACTCCCCTAGAAAAAAAAATAGAGCATTGGGATTGGCTGAGTAACTTCCTGGTTTGTTGAGAGTTTACTACAGAAGATGCAAATCCTGTGAAATTTGCAGCAAATACAGGAACATCCAATATTACTATCTTTTTGATTTAATGTTTTTTTTTTTCAATTATTTTGCTTATGTATAAGGTAATATAGGTAATATATTATCTGCAAAATAGATTAAAATAATGGGCAAACTCCATGCTGGATTGTTCCTTTAAACCAGCCTCAATGGCACTTTTTTTTCTCTCAGATTTGATTATACTCAGCATGACCCCCAAGAGGCATTCAGAGATGGTGGGACTCAATTTCCAAAAAGGGCAATCATGACATTAATGTGATGCACTAATATCCACTATTCTTAGCCTTCTAACGTATTCCACTGGATCAATTTCACTGTAGTAAATTCTCATTACTTTCTATAAAAGTGAGGTCTTTAACATGAGATCAGCTTCGCTTTCCTACATTAGTGCCACTTTAAGTGTTGGATTCCCAAGTGATAACTTAATGCATGATTTACTAACGAGCCCAATAAAGGATTAAACATTAAGCAGACCCGGCAGTTAACTGCAGTCACAAAACTGATTCGAAAGAACAATCCAAATAATTTCAATAATGAAAACATTATTAAGTGCTGGTGAGCTAAATTAAAAGGAAATCAATCAAAGAAAATGAACATCAGCTAAAAAGCACAACATAATCCCACAACTCGTTGAAGGAATGCACTGCACGTCCTGCACTTACACACATTGTATAAACCTCAGTGTTCTGAAAGTGATTGATGCGTCTTTTAAAGGGATAGTCTTATTTCTTTCTCTTTTACCCTTTTTTAGTTGTTTTTGCATAAAATGTAAAAATGCATTAGCGGTTGTACAGCGCTACGGAATCTGATGGCACTATATAAATGATAAAATAATAATAATCTGTACATAAAAAGGAACAGGTCGAATCCTAAAGATGCCCTGGATGCCCTAAAGATGCCCTGGATGCTCGATGCTTTCTTAGAAGTTTGCTTCGTTAAGTTCCGTACTTTGATTTACATATCTGATAACTAATTATGTCATACCTAATTATTAACTTAGGTAATTATTTATCAAGTAATTGTTTGTAAAAAAAAAAAAATAATAATAATAAAAACACCCAACAAATTATAGGTATTGTGAAGTTTACTGAATGAAGCACACGTATAATAATGTCAGATAATGGGTAACTTTAAACACTATACCCAATACATTTCAGTGTAGTTGTTGCTATGACTCTATGGGTACCATACATCATTTTTTTAGTCAAACTGCTTTGGAATGGTTGGATAAAAACAGGATTCTTAAAGCACTCTTACTCATATCCCTACAGCAGAATATGTATTATGTACATTCTGCATCGCCAAGGTCAAATTTGTCCAGCCTTAGTCAACAAAGATAAACCGATAGCAAATTTGTAGAGGGGTTTACAATATCTGTATTAAAATCAATATTTCCCCAAGATGGTAAAGGTGTCACAATATATAAAGCACAGCCAGGAATATTTGCTAAAGATAGAAATGTTGAGAATTCAAATTTAAGTGAAAGTTGGCAAACTGGACGCATGGTCAAATAGGAAAATTTTTCAAGTTTGTCAATTTTGGCATTAAATTTAAAATAAATTTTGAATTCCCAATGGTTTTCAGTTGTGAATAACTCTGTGTGTGTTTTAGAAAAGCGATCCAATGAAATGTAATATTGTACGTTCTCCTACAGTAGCCTTATAACATTAAACAGAAAAAGGCTTTTCAAAGGCTGAGATAAAAAAATAGCATTTTGAAAGACGAAAAAAAAAAAAGAATGACTTCAATCAACTGATAATTTAGATAGGGTTTTTTTTAAAAAAAAAAATCCGGCCGGTCTGCAGGGTGACCTCCCACTAGTAAAACAGAGCCGGGAAAAAAAAAAAGCTGATATATTCAAGTACTTCATTTTGCTGGGCTTATCAAATTGATTATTACTGAATCCAAGACTATTAGAAATATGACCTTTTCCTTACTGTAAGTCTTAGGAGAAAAGCATAGCAATGCTATTGCTTGGCTGTCATTACTGCGGGTGCTTATTCAGCTGGAAATAAAATTACTTTTCTTAACTGAAAATTATATCCATATGACTAAATGTCCATCATGTGTATATATATATGTGATGAGACTTTAATTGAAACTGTTGTGGTTATTGCTTACCGAAGTAAAAATGGACGGGAGGGAACAGATGGCGGTTGTATTATGCCTGGTAAGTGAAAAACATGCTTATATATATATTTTAACATTATTATTATTATTATTGGTATTTATATAGCACTACCTTATTCTGCAGCGCTTTACAAGGAAAAGGGAATTTACCAAATGAGACAATAACAAAATGTAACAGGAACAATAGGTAGTTGAGGACAGTCTAGAGGTGGGGTATAAAAACACAATAGGAAGGGTATTGAGAGAGACAGCAAATAGACAGGGTGGGAAAGTAGCAGAGCTGGAGGTGAGAGTGGAGTGTGGCCCTATAGGAACTTCAAAATTGATTTATGGGTTAACAGTGTCCCCTCTGTCCTACTTTACAAAAAAGAAGCCAGCACTTTTATAAAGGTCCTAGGTTGCACCCTTCTGACTGTCAATCGGGCTATCAGGATGGGGCTCTTCCACACACGCATTTGCTCAAAGAAGATGTGAGGTTTCTCATAGATAAACATAGGTTTCACTGTTGATCGATCACAGAGATTGCCATAATTGTGCCACACGCTCCCAATGCTTCTTCATGAGAAGTATTAGATTGGTTAGGACATTATCACTTGTGATGATCTCCTGGCTTGGAATGGAGCTTTGACAAGGTGACATTCTCACCGTTGGATTAGAGATAAAAATTTTTTTTTTACAGGAATGATTAGATGCCCAGAAATGCAAATCAACTACAGAACAATATATTGTTACAAAATAAATGTATATATTTATAAAATTGGGGTGCTTTTTTAAGCAAGCAATACTGGAATAGTTCCTAATTTCAAGAATAAATGCCAAAAATCTGATAGTGAATAGGGTGAGGAGAGTAGCCCGACAGTTAACAGAATCTCGAGCTAAGGTTTAATTAAGCATGGCTTTACAGGTAGATGGAGTTGCAATCCCATAATAATATCAGGTAACCTATATGATGCCTGCTCCAATTACATATTTACAGGGTGTCAGAAGGTCTTTGACAAATGGTTATTTATTGAATCCTGCCCATCTCTCCAGATTACCATTTTTTTCTTCATCTGATGAGAGAGCCTAAACTTGACTCCCAATAAATGAGGACTGGTGGGCAGACTAAGACGAAAAACAAACCAGATAAAAACAGGACTAAAGCATGCTCTGATCTTGTCACTGGTATCCTACCTATTCTTATGCCAGAAATGCCTATAGATTCGGTATGCCCTACACCCACTCTCTGCTTTGCATATTAGAATATAATAGGTAGAATACAACAGTGCAGAAATCTGAACTTTGCCATCCATAAAGTCCTAGTGGGCAAGGGCTCACCACTCCCGTAGAAAGAAATTAGAGCATCAGGATTGGCTGAATAACTTCCTGGTTTGTTGAGAGTTCACTACAGAAAATTTAGAAAGCTAGAAGGTTAGAAATGCATCTTTGGTGGAACAGCTGTCCCTTGGGACACTGACAAGGAGTAGCACATTATGAGGTCCTGGGTTGGTAGCTTGAGTATGTGTCATTGCTCATGTAATTAGTGGCACATCAGATAATACACACGTGTCCTTTGGATGCTAAGCTCTTACTACTCTATTGGTATATTCCCAGTGATTTGGCCTTGATGGTCCTGATAATAGGAAAAGGTCAGCTCGGCCAACTGTAAACTTCAGTCTATGCCAAGTAAAATATCTCACAATCAATCTAATCAAAAGTAAAAAAAATCAATAAATAAAAACATATCTTATTGCAAATGCATTAAAGAATGCTTTCAGTACTAGATACACACAAAAAAAAAAATAGAGCACTTACAATGCAACATATTTTAAAAAAGAAAACGTACAATAATACAGAGTTTGAAAGTATAAAATAATTTAGCTACCTACTTCCACAATGATACTCATGGATATGTAAAACAATTTAGGTCTTCCTTCATATAAGAAATAACATAACAAGACTACACAAAACACTAACCGATGAAAAAAATAAGGGACTTTAACAGAATCCTAGGTTTTCTAAAGTTAAAGTCATGCTTCAGATCCTAGCTGGCTATGAATCTGAGGGTAAAATTGATATGTGCATGAAACCTGTTCTAGTTTTTTCCTATTACAGAAACACTGGCAGACAACTTGCAGGCTTTCATTCAAGTCTTTGGATGCGGCTCCCACCATGCCAAATTCAGCAATAAACCTTCGTTTTGACATGGCTTCTCTGCAACACTGCATCACATCAGGAATACCAAACTGAATATTCACAAAATGCTATCGAAGCTATTCCAAACTCATCTTAAGTTTTAAAGTATTTGTTGTTCTTCGACAAAAATAGCTCTTCATGAAAAAAACATAGTGAGGGATTATGGTGGGGGAGGCCTTACCACCAACATGTTATTGCAAAGTATAAATCCTTAGCTCGGTGGGTAGAGTTCATGATTAATTGCATTAAGCTAGCATTATGCTACATTATTATCTAAAACTCACTGTTTTGCTAGTACGCTACAGTTAATTATTGTTGTGAAACGCTAAGGGGTGTATTCAAAATATTTTCAAATTATATTTGTAATAATGTCACACATCAAAAGAAAACAGAAAAAGCAAAAATTAAAAACCCACATGTATTTTGACTCTAGCAAAGGAAAGAAGTGAATGAATGTCATCTCTACGTAAATTATAAAACAATTAAATTGTAAGCTGCTGTTGAAAATAAATAAATGCTGGGAGGGTGCAAGAGGTTTTCCGACTAAATTATTATTATTTTTTTATATAGATAAGTCAGTTGTGCTATCAAGGTCTAGAAATGCTTTGATATTTCTAGAACATATGGCACAAACGTATGATCCTCCTTCTATTAACGGGTCACTCCAAGCTTTAGTAGACCGAGTCTTTTTCAATTCATCAGATAAGTAAAGTATACAAAAATCAGTGCAAAAAAAAAAGAGTTTCAAAATTGGGGGGGAAAAAAGTTCCTGCAGTTACTGCCCACGAAGACAGGAACCAAGGCCAGAATAGATGGAATGGAGTAATTCTTAAACTTAGCTATGTTTCCAGATTAACTACTTTGACCGTAAATTTTAAATTCACTTTGAATTCTCACTATAGTAAATAACTCTGGTTGTATTATCTGCAGTAGTATTTTTGGTGCAACAATGAAACCGTGCAGGATGGGAAGGAGGGGCAGATCTAGAGATGATTAATAAAAACCAACCCAGCATAATTAACTGTATTGTAATAAGAAATGATTACACATGATGAAGAAACAATCGTTTTTTGAAATTTCAATCATTAGATAGAAAGATATTAATTAATGTTAATGATGCTAATGAATAATTGCTACTCTTTGCTTTTAACATTGGTAGTGATTAATCAGATACTGAACTATTAATAAATGTTATAACCACTCAAGAATACGAAGAACAAAAATAAATCAGTCCGCCACTGGATTTTTTTTTTAAATATTTCAAATATTTACACCCAGATAACTTGTGAAATAAAAGTAACATCCCAACCCCATAACTAAAAAATCTTAATGTACTGTATGGTGCTAGAATTTATTCGTTAAAACCTTGGGTTTTTGTCAAACCTCTTGAAAAATCGAAGGTACACCGACAAAGCCCACAACTTTTTGCACAATGTCTAAATGAGGAAATGTCATGCTCTGTAGTCAATTTGACTACCCTAAAAGAACAAGAGTTGATTGGTCCATGTTAAAAGGGTTGTGAAAGTGCTTAGTGTTCTTCGACGATGCATCTCGTTTTAGGAAACTGCTGTGTCACTAATATGATTTATGAATTTAAACCACTCATTCGTTAATAGTTGTATCAGAATAAAAATAAATTTGTGAAAAGCTGAAGAATCATGATGATATAAATAAAGCAAAACGTTATTTTAGAAATAAATGTTTTTATAATATAATCTATTGATTCAGTGTGAAATGCATATTTCTTATCCAAGATAATTATAATATTTGTTTTGCCTCAATTCCTACTACATACTAAGCTTTATATAGTAATCCATGTAAATTCTAATCTGACTATTTATAATGATTTACAATAATATTTGTAGCAATTAATGGCGAAAAAGGGAAAACACTGATTAACAATAGAAAAAAAAAAAGAAATGGAACATTAAAAAAATAACAAAATGAAAACCCCATAAACAAAACAATAAACAGTAGACAACAATTTAAACTGCTGATCACCATCATTATGGCAGAGGGTGAGCAGTGATTTCATACAATGTCTTTCATTGGTTTGTACTCAAGCATTTTTACGTATGAAGTCTTATATCTATATCGTATTATTATATTAATAAAGACGACATGCAGTGGATTTGTAAAACTGAGAATGGCGGTGTTGCAAAATTAAGTTAAAAGTAGCCAATTTGACTTCAATACGGGTATACTCACAGCTTGGCTATCTTATTCTAAATGTTTGCAGTTATAGATTTATAACGAATAAACCCCTTACGTGCATTTACCTCACCCACTGGGCATTTAAACCATAGGTTTGCAGATAGTAATAATGTCAGAATGCAAGTGGCATGGCAGGTTTGAAGAGTTTTTGCACCTATCTTTTAGTGAGATATCTGTTATTAGTCAAGATAAATTGCTATTTTAACTCGTTAAGGACCAAATGTTACACATTGCTATAATCACAATTTATTCCCTTAAATACCCTGTGCCATTATGGGATTCCCTCTTCGTCTAGTTTTGGCAATATCGTGCAGCCCTGCAGCCTTAATGAGTAGGTTATTGCATTTCGGAGTTGGGTCCTTAGAGAACCGATTATGGTGGCATACAGCATAGTTGGGTCTTAAAAAGTTAAAAAAGCTTAAAACTAACATCATATCTATGACTAGGCTCCAGCACTTGGAGATGCTTATATTACTTGTTATAATGTGCATTTTAGTATTTTAATGGGTTCTAGTCCAAATCAGCCCACAAGAAGCTTACGCATATAAAAAGTCAAGTGATCCAAATCAATATGTTTTATTGCTGCCAAATGTTGTCAACAAATAACTCATACATCCCACTTTATATTGCTCATCAATAGAAACAGTAACAGATGGGCGCTTGTCTCACTGTTATCACATATTGCGCTACTGTTATAATTAGATTTTATATTTAGAACATATATGCGAGTAGACTGTAGCTTTATACACAGATACGTATGAGTAACTGCATTTATTGTGGTGATGAAAGGTTCTTATTTATTTATTTATTTATTACATTGACAGAAAAAAAGGGTTCAAAACGTTTATATTCTTTGTAGAATAAAGTATAATGAAGCTGTGAATTTAATGTGTCACTAGTTGCCAAATACATCCCGGGGTGTAGATACTACTATAATCAAGGGCGCTAACTCGAACTCGCACGTTTAACAATGGGACTTCAAAACTGGCATCATGGGTATCAAAATAATTTGCATAACATGCCACACACTGTGCCTTAATACTTGCATATGATATATAAAAAAAAAAAAACAATCTTGCAGTTTTTAGTGTAGTCATTTTTAGTGTAGTAAGAGAAAGCCTAAGAAATGGCTACCACATGCAAGGAAGGCAGCAGGCGTGCAAATTACCCGCTCCCGACAGAGCAATCTCTTTTTTTAGTTGATTTATAACTCACTGATTAACCAATGTTGTAGTATTGAGAGAGATGTTTAGGTGTGATAACAGGGGTGGTGGCTGCCTAATTTTCACTCTAACTTTTTTTTATTTTTGACTTACATATTTCAGAGACTTTAATCTATACAATAAAGGCTACTCTTTATTAAGGCTATATCTTTTTTGAAACCAAGCCCTTGTGTTGTGCTTGTCTTTATGAGTTGTGGAATGTGTTTATGGTTATTACCTTGAGATTCACCTACCGACCAACTTTTGAGCTTTAGTAATATTTTCTGAGGTTCTTTTTCTAAATTTTTATGTATGTGACACAGTCACTATCCTTGATTCTTAATATTATGTATTTGCGAGTAGTAAAAAAATAAAATAAAAAATGGAAATAGAGACCTATTAACCCTGATACTGGGCGACTCCATTTGGCTCTGTCAATCATCACTATATATATATATATAAATGTTGCCCTGTATTTTTATTTTTTACCCCCCACTTTGAATTAGATTCTCCCTGGGACAAATATGGAAAACCTATGTTGATATGTTGAGAAGAAATATATATTTTTTTTACTCATCCCCAAACTCAAGGATGATAAACTCATATATAATTAGCTTTTAGTCACTCCCTCAATTTCCAGTAATTAATTTAGGAATCTTATCTAATAATTAAAGATATACCATGCAATTTCATATCATTTCCATATGACGCTTGCTGATTTAAAAAGATTCTTGTATTATTTATATTTAGTAGCTGAGTATAAAGGGTGATGCTAAGGATAGAAAATGGAGTAAAGGATATAATAATTACATTAAAATATATGATAACTAAAATGCAGAAAGAATAAGTAACAATATTTACTGAATTGGGGCTGAATTGGGTAATGCCAACAATTCACGAAAATCTCCACTTTCTGGAATACAGCAATGCTCATGAGAGCAGATCTGTTTTAGCCAACATGCTAAGTGATATTAGTGATATTGCAGAAGGTCTTGATGGTAAGGTGTGTCTTTTTGCGGATGATACTAAGATATGTAACAGGGTTGATGTTCCAGGAGGGATAAGCCAAATGGCAAATGATTTAGGTAAACTAGAAAAATGGTCAGAGTTGTGGCAACTGACATTTAATGTGGATAAGTGCAAGATAATGCATCTTGGACGTAAAAACCCAAGGGCAGAGTACAGAATATTTGATAGAGTCCTAACCTCAACATCTAAGGAAAGGGATTTAGGGGTGATTATTTCTGATGATTTAAAGGTAGGCAGACAATGTAATAGAGCAGCAGGAAATGCTAGCAGAATGCTTGGTTGTATAGGGAGAGGTATTAGCAGTAGAAAGAGGGAAGTGCTCATGCCAGTGTACAGAACACTGGTGAGACCTCACTTGGAGTACTGTACACAGTACTGGAGACCATATCTTCAGAAGGATATTGATACCTTAGAGAGAGTTCAAAGAAGGGCTACTAAACTGGTTCATGGATTGCAGGATAAAACTTACCAGGAAAGGTTAAAGGATCTTAACATGTATAGCTTGGAGGAAAGACGAGACAGGGAGGATATGATAGAAACATTTAAATACATAAAGGGAATCAACACAGTAAAGGAGGAGACTATATTTAAAAGAAGAAAAACTACCACAACCAGAGGACATAGTCTAAAATTATAAGGACAAAGGTTTAAAAATAATATCAGGAAGTATTACTTTACTGAGAGGGTAGTGGATGCATGGAATAGCCTTCCAGCTGAAGTGGTAGAGGTTAACACAGTAAAGGAGTTTAAGCATGCGTGGGATAGGCATAAGGCTATCCTAACTATAAGATAATGCCAGGGACTAATGAAAGTATTTAGAAAACTGGGCAGACTAGATGGGCCGAATGGTTCTTATCTGCCGTCACATTCTGTTTCTATGTTTCTATGCTCAGAACGGCATTCATATGTTGCTCTTTTTGGGAACACTGACTGGCAACTGAGGGACAGTAAAAATTCCCAACACTGAACTCTAATCAATTTCCCAACATCTCTGCATCCTGTCTCTATTAGACACATTACAGACAAGTTATCACCCAAGTTGTTGGAGTTTTTATCTCTTCTAAACTTTGGTGCTTAGTGAATGAACCTCTTCGTATTTACAATTGTTGGGTCTTTTAGCTTACAAAGATATCAATTGCTTCCAAATAGCAAGGCTTTTGATTATAAAGATAGAAAAAATGGGGTTATCATATTTTATCCATGAACATTTGTAATCAATAGCCAATTTTTTAGGAAAACATTCCTATAGGGAGAAAACTACTATAGTTCATATATGTCCTTTTTTGTGGGGGATTATTCTTTGAATTATGGATTCTCATTGAGCACCCACCGGTTTATTTCCTTATTTATTAATGCATACAGGTACGTGTTTATAAAACAAACTTCATCACTGATTCCAGCAAAAAATCAGTAAATTGCATGGGATGATTACTTAAAATAAAAATACTTTAAAGGCAAAACTGGGTTAAAAAAAATGCTTCTTTTTGGCATCTCATTCTAAGCCTATATAATTATATGGAGTATAACACTAGCAGATAAAAATAATTCCTGCTTTTCAAGCTAAAGATAAATCAGAGTAATTGTATAGGGCAGAATAAGTGTATATTTCGATGTTGGTAACTCCAGAGTGTTCAGGTTAATTGGCTTGAAGGAGTACATCTTATAACAGTAAAATAGATTATTACATTGTACGCACTTCAGTTGGCTTGGTAGAATACTTCTAGTGAGAGTGTTCACCTGTGGGGGATACGCATTCACCCTAATTAGATTAAAACAGACTATTTGAAGAACACGGAGAATGGTGCAAGCATTTCTATATTGTAACTTCAATTTGGAAGAAACACTTTGCTATGGAAATTCCTATTAAAGTGATACTTTAGAGAGCAATTGCTGCTTTAAATTAATAACCTGAGGTTAAGCTGGCATTTAATGTGTATAACACGAGCAAGATAAAAATACGTTATTGTTAAAAAAAAAAGAATAAATGAAATTACAAATGGCATAAAAACATATAATTTAAGTAATCAACGATCGAGCCATTTTTCTAAGAACATAATGTGTGTGTTTTTTTGTTGACTGCATTTTTGAATATAATTTGTATATATATATTTTTTTATTTTTTTCATAATGTTTTCAGTGAGAATAATATCCAAAGAGCAGCTTTGTGAATCCCAACAGACAAATAAAAATAAGTGCATATTAGAATAATTAAATAAAGAAAATGGAATACAATTATAATTATTTATATAGTGCCAACATATTCTGGAGTGAAGTACAATAGGTAAACAATGAAAACAATAGAATCTAAAACACTTGTAACAATAGGTTAAAAAAGTAAAGTATTACGTTTTGTTATTGTGTGTAGATGTTGCTCAACTTTTATCTAAATTTGCCCAAACTTAATTTTTCAGGCTTTACAAAAAAAAAAAAAAAAACATTTAGAATGCCTGTTGAGCAAACATTTGTTAAAATAATAATTTCCTGCAGTCCGCGCTACCAATGCAGGAAAGTGATAGCTGTTTTCCACTGTTATGGAGAAATTGTTGCCCTATTATTTAATAGGTGAATGTTTTTTGTTTCTGCTGCATAAATTATTCACAAGAGAGCGGGAGTTAATATTCACTAGACTGTAGGAGTTTATACAGTCAAATTATGTGTCAGTAATCAGAAGGGTTAAAATTACTTTTACTATCACACCGCTAAAAACAATGTCTAGATACAGCATATGCATTCAGGATAGCAGGCATTAGGCTGCTAGAGTAGGACCTGCCAAGAATGGGGTACATTGACGTTATGGTAGGCTTATGCAATGTATGATCATATAATTTAACTAAATCCCCATTATTTTGTGAGGTGTTTTTAAATACAACTATTATATTCTCTGAGCCTTGACATTCCTGTTGAGTGAATGAGTGAGTTTGCTGGATCTTGTATGTTATACATATCTATCTATCTATCTATCTATCTATATATCTATCTATCTATCCTATATCTATCTATCTATCCTATATCTATCTATCTATATATCAATCATATATCTATCTATCTATCTATCTATCTATCTATCTATCTATCTATCTATCTATCTCTCTATCTTTCTGTGTCTTTCTATCTATCTATCTATCTATCTATATATCAATCATATATCTATCTATCTATCTATCTATCTATCTCTCTATCTTTCTGTGTCTTTCTATCTATCTATCTATCTATCTATCTATCTCTCTATCTGTCTCTGTCTGTCTGTCTGTCTGTCTATCTATCTATCTATCTATCTATCTATCTGTCTCTGTCTGTCTGTCTGTCTGTCTGTCTATCTATCTATCTATCTATCTGTCTGTCTGTCTGTCTGTCTGTCTGTCTGTCTATCTGTCTGTCTGTCTGTCTATCTATCTATCTATCTGTCGGTCTCTGTCTGTCTGTCTATCTGTCTGTCTGTCTGTCTGTCTGTCTGTCTGTCTATCTATCTATCTATCTATCTGTCTGTCTGTCTGTCTGTCTGTCTGTCTGTCTGTCTATCTATCTATCTGTCGGTCTCTGTCTGTCTGTCTATCTGTCTGTCTGTCTGTCTGTCTGTCTGTCTGTCTATCTATCTATCTATCTATCTATCTGTCTGTCTGTCTGTCTGTCTGTCTGTCTGTCTGTCTATCTATCTATCTGTCGGTCTCTGTCTGTCTGTCTATCTATCTGTCTGTCTGTCTGTCTGTCTGTCTGTTTGTCTATCTATCTATCTATCTATCTATCTATCGCCCACTATCATCATACTCCCTCCAGTGAATCTGCATTTGCAACGGTATCAGGCTTACTTGTTTGAATAGAAATGCTGATTTTCTGGATACCCAGTGATTATAGAGGTTGATTGGAAAAATTAAAATTGCCCAACTGGCCACACTGAAAACTTGATTCCTACATTAAAACAATCAAAATAAGATGGTTTTAAGCAAATCAATACTTGAAGGGACACTCCAGGCACCCAGACCACTTCTGCCCATTGGAGTGGTCTGGGTGCCAACTCCCACTACTCTTAACCCTGCAAGTGTAATTATTGCATTAGGTCTCCTCGGCCGGTGGGCGGGATCAGTCTCGCCAACCGGCCGACGGAGTAAGAAGGAGGAGCGGCGCGGAGGAGGAGACAGCGACGAGGGACATCGTCCCTGCCATAGGTAAGTGACTGAAGGGGTTTTCCCCCCTTCAGTAACTGGGGATTGGGGGGTGGGAGGGAGAGGGTACCTCCAGTGCCAGATAAACGGATTGTTTTACTGGCACTGGAGATTCCCTTTAAACAAAAGAGAAATCACAATCACGTAGTGTAAGCATTGGCTTTAAGGAAGATGTCGAGGATCACAACCACTGCAGCTTATTGTATCTGGATATGGCACAGGCAGGCAATGGATACAGTTCCTTTATTTCTCCAACTCAAATTGGTACAATTAAAGGGATACCCCAAGCACGATCACCACCGATGAAGAAAGACTATGGTTCCTTCTGTTCTTTTGTCAAACTGTTGGCAAGTTATTTGATAATAATTGGAGGATCGCGTATCTATAAAAACGATGTCATTCTACCTGGAACTTTATAATGATGAATTTCACTTTTGGCATTCAACTATGGGCTTTGAGCACTGGGTATAGCAAGAAACACTTTAGTTCTTCCAATGTGAAAAATTCCTCTACCCCAGCGTTTAAACCTTTTCTCTACCAACAACGTGCACATACATAATTGATTTTAATTTGCACTGCTTTACAATAGAAAATGCAATATATCACAGTATGCACCATTTACCTTCGTCTCCACTCCAGTGTTTGATCTCACTCAGCACAGAAATAACTGTCTTGTCCAGAGCTGCATTCATCCCTTCCGTAGGCTCTCAGAGAAAGTGTAAATGATGTCACTCTCACTATGTCCTTTGCAGTACAGATACCTGGTTTGCCAAGCAGTTCTACTTACTGTATGTGTACATTATGTGCTGCCTTACCGGAATTTTGGGACTGTGTAATAGCAAATAATTGGCTGTATTTATTTGTATTTTTATAATACTTACCACCTAATCCAAAAATCTTAAGTCATTTTTCAAAAAAACATTTTTACATTTTTTTGGGGGGAATTGGCATGATGCATTGCAAGATAATGAATAGTATTTTATATCTAATATAGCAAAGGAACACTCAAGGTGCAGGGCTTCATCCATTGGCTGAGTGAATAGCTGAGTGATTGGCTGAAGCTCTCGGTTAATAAGCTGGTCATGCACTACAGGGCTTAGATTGGGAAAACGAACAGAAGCTTCCAAAAGGAGATTTCACCTTTTATGTCTGGCTGCAAGTGCTTCTTCGAATTGCTTTGTTCAGAGGACTTCACCAGTAAATCCAAACTGGCAAGATTTCCAGAGAATAACTAGTGAAACATTACCCTTTTTGGAAAATTTAGGCAAAAGAGCCAAACTGTGAATACACTCTATTTTTATTTTCCAAACTAGCTATGTATGTCTCAGATTTGGAATTTAGATTACATTTGGTAAGAGTTTAGTACATAACCCTAACAGAGTCAAACTCCCGAGGGCACTGTCCATCTATGCCAGATAAACATAATATTTATCTAAAGTACATTTTATATCCGAAAGTAACATCAACAATGTTTTTTCTTTTTAAATTAATACATTTATAAAATATAAGTAATGCATAATGATGAAATGTAAGCTGGTTTTAATGTTCTGTTAATTCTGGTGAAATCAAGTAATTGAAGTATTTACACAGCAGAGCCCTGTGCGCCACTTTCATGTGTGTTTTGGAACTTCCTTCTTTGATTGAAGCAAATGCTAATATCAAAGTATACATTAATTATGGGAGACCAATCTAGGTTTTATGCTATTTAGAGCTTTTGGCCCAAATAATGTATTTTTGTACACTCAATTTTGCACAATATTTGCTAAATAATTAAATAAATAGCTAAATAAATAAATATTTTGCATCATTTTGCATCTTAACCCCGCCTCTTCTGTTCCACCCCTTGCATTCCTCAATACTTTGTTTTGCTGGTTACCATATGTGCGTACTGCTTCTTTCTTCCGATCCCACAGTATCCACTAGCACAATCAGACTCCAGGAGGCACTATAAAGATTTCTGGGAGTTGTAGTTCAGCTAGCCGGCTTTCATAAGCATTAAACTGATGACTAAACTACAAGTCCCCCGCTTTAGGCAGAACTGAGGCTGTGCAGAGAGCAAGATCGTCTGCACCGTCCACAAAACAAAGGAGAAAGAGTTGAACAGTGGAAGCTTTGCAAAAAAGATTAGGAAAAGAGAGGTGTATATACAGTATACTAGAAAAAATTACTTAATTCTGTAATCGTCTCATGTGTTGACGAAAAAAAATAAAAAAAAAATTAAAGGGACTCTCTAAACCCCTGATGCATTTCAGCTTACTTTAAAAAATGGTGAATTGCAAGAAAAATCTGAATGTTTCTAAGGATCTTGCAACCTCAGTCAGACAGCTGGGACTGGGCTCTTCCTTACTCGCTTTTCAGCGCTTACTCAAATTGGAAGACAATGCTTCTCATGGAGAAGTATTGGATTCCGTATTTCTCTATGAGAAACATTGTATTGGCAGAGACGGACGAATAACACGAATGTACTAAAGGACCCCGAACGCTTCTGTATGAGAAACGTTTGATTAGCCGGGGAAAACCTTGTGAGTGAGCGATTCAAAGCTGCAGCAAGGAGACTGGCTAGCCGCTGGATTACAGGTAAGTGACTTTTTATTTTTATAGGAATGTGGGAGCCCCTAGATCTAAATAGTTTCATGAAGGTGTGAGGCCATTTGATATTAATTTTCCTCTCTACATAAAAATGTTGTTCATTATATTTGTCCACAATAATGTCATGAATACGTTATATGTTTTAATGTTCATATAAGGTGTATCGTAACAGAATTCAACAGCAAAAATGTGGAATATCATTTTAAACTAACTAGACAGTACTTGAATATGTACAAAACAAAACAAAAAAAAGGTTATAAATTGATTTATGTGAAGAAAAAGACACAAAAAATATCTTGCCAGTTTATATTATTTACAATGTTGAGGTTAGTAGAAAATAATTATTTGTTGCACCTCTCCCTTGCTTTGATAATAGCCTTTTGTTTTACACCGATTTCATGCTGAAATACTACAGGCAATCATGTGTAAATTAAATTAAACATCGTGATCTGCCCTATCCATGTCAGGGATGCACTGACTGCATGGAATACTCTAATAACCAGTCAGCCAGACATGGATTTAATTTTTATTCAAATTAAATGCACATTTAAAAGCTAAGTGTTGTTCAAATTCCATAGTTTTTTCTTGACGTTCCCCATTTCTATCAACAAAATGTAAATATAGTTAATATGGTGGAACTTTTTGAAAATGTAATCCTTTAAATGGATAACTACCATAGATTATAAGCGTTGGATTGATAAATTTAGGTTTTTAAAATATCACCAAACAGGATAAGTTTAAGTTTAGGTAAAATTGGTTAAAAATATAATTTTATTATATGTTTTTTAACATAAACAAATGTTTGAATGACTGCGTAATGCATCTAAAGTAATAGAATTTTTGCAAATATTTCAACAGTAGTAAAACACATGGTCTGTAAACTTGTACAGAGTTATTCCATGCATTACATGTTGCTATTTCTTTAAGTGTGAAGCAGGTATAGTACATGTACAATAAATATGTATTGTATACATTTTAACCATTTAAATGACCACTAAGCTTAACGTACTTAAAGGCATACTGAATGCACCATAATTGCTGCATCTGAAGCCTCCTGGTACTTCCACTTATCATTACACCATTTAATGTGTTAATGCTAAACAAGAGTCCCTGGCAACCCATCCCCTCTGTGCTGTTTGTGCTAATGAGGAAGCATTAGCCTGAGCAGCAATTTGTGGCTGTGATTGGATAAGAGTGTCAGCTGACTGCATTCTGCCTATCATTGTGCCCATTGCTGGTATGAATTGGTATGGCTACAAGGAAGTGTGTAATGTCTACCTTAGCCACATCTCCAGTGGGGGCGGTATTGTGGGTGGCCAGGGACCCTTATTTAGTGTTGAACTACGCGATAATAATTTAACATTTAATGAAGGGATACTGCCAGAGGACTCCAGGCACTATAACCAATTAATTGAGATGAAATTAAATGGTTAAAGTGTCAACAGTGTACCTTTAATTACTGGCATGAAACCTAGGAGACTTTAATTCCAGCACACTTGCTTGACCAGTTGACAGACTGCCCTGGACGGTAGCCATGCCAGTGCTGGGTCCTGGTGAAAGGTTCTCATATGGGAAGAAATGCCATGTAATGCCATCAGCCACCTACACATCCATTTAATTATGCACTCATGTTTTGATATTTGGGGAATTTTTTTTGCATGGGCAGAAAAATCTGACAACATCATAAATATATTTTCTGATGCCAGAATCAGGACACAGATTCCAGACTGAGACTTGTCTGCTGGATTCAGTAATTGGGAGTTGTGGTATTTTCCATTGTATCCTCCTCGAATTTGTGGAAGCAATAAACCTGCAAAAAAAATACCTCCTATTTTACTCACTTTGAATCCGGGCAAAGCTCCTGGTGCTGACTCCCGTGCCCCATCTTATGTCACAGGGGCCTTGCGAGGTCCAGTGGACCCTATTGCTGCCTCAGAGTGCATGTGCGTGCACTGGGCTGGTGAGGGGAGGGAAACAGAGGGTTTTTAAAAATAATAATAACTCTACAATGGAGGGACGCAGGGGGGAACATAAATGAAGGATTTGAATGACATATCAGTATGTATAAAAATACACAGAAGACATTTACCTATTTAGTTATGCAGGGCAAGGCAGAATTATCAAAGATGCCAAAATGCTCTGGCTCTGATTTACTGCCCTGGAAGAAGCACTCTGTCATAGCTCTACTGCTACTATTACCATAAGGTTTCTACCATCCCTTTGTGTTTTGCTTACAAAACAAAATTATTCACTTGCTTCTAAGTCACATGGATAAAAAAAAAAAAAATTCCACTATTTTTAACCACCTGCATCAACATAACATCTAAACGAATGCTTTGGGCACAGAAAAGGAAATAAAACACACACACGAAAAAATAAAAATACAAAAAAATACACCGTACGCTTGTGGCGCCACAGGATATCACAAGCAACGACACATAAATGTGCTGCTGCTCGTAAATCTGTCAGTTTAAGTTTGTGTTGTATGGTAGAGAATCAGCATCAAGTGGACAGTTGATGATTATAGCTGTAGAGATGGAAGTTTTTCTTCAATGGGAACTTGATCACGCCTGGAGGAGGAGAGGCTGATGGAGCACTGGTGAGAAGTCAAGATGGATAAGGAAACTATAAGGACACAGGCTGACTCGAAGACAACAAAGGAAATGTTGCCATCTTGGCAGCAGATACTAACAGAGACTGAACGGTTGATATGAAGAATAATATAGTTTGCTTGTTTTATTATAAGTAAACAGAAATAAGGACAGAAGAAGCAGGGAAGGGTGAATATATTAACTTAGGAATTGGCAAGTTGTGACCCAGATAAAGCTCTTGGATATACAATACAATGGGGAAATAAAGTAAATCCATAAAAATCGGAGGAAATGTTAAAGAACTCTCCTTTAATGTCTATTGTGATATTTAAAGAATTGCTAGTATTCCATGATGGAATAAAATGAATCCTGAATATTAACCATTACTTTATCCAAGGCTACTAATCTGTGACTTAATTACAGCCAGAGCCGGCCTTACACAGTGGCCACATGCAGGAGAGATACATTGTGTACATGTCTGAAATCCTTACCCTCTTAAAGAAACATAGGTCTACTAAAAGTTAAGAGAGTTTAAAAGCCCCCAAATCCTCGTGTTCAACGTTCCAACAGATCCCTGTTCAACGATGGTCTTACTTCCTAAACACTATAGCTGCTTCCTGGGATCATTCATCAGTCAACCACTGTGTCTGTAGAAACAATCCCAAGCTTGTGGTTTATGTGTATTCCTTATTTTGCTTTGATTATTTGGATATGTTGCACAGCATGGTTAAACAGACAGCTATGAGAGAATACTTCAACACAAATCTGCCCATGGAAGAATGATTCTGCCGAACTGTGCGTGTCTAGACTCAAACCTACGCTCCAATAAGACATACCTCCATTTCCGCAAAATATCCTGCCACTTCACTGTTGTTTAACATTGTATCACTGACATTCTCAGATTTTAGCCTCCTCCGCCTATACTATTTCACACCTTTTAAATACTAGGAGGTATGCTGCTATCATTGTGGCTGCAGGAGTTTCCACTATACTGAATAAAGACATTTGGGACAACATTACAAATATATCAGGCCTTCCAACCTTACAGATTTTGGCGGGACTGTCAGAATTTTCAGGTCCTGTTCTGCTTTCTCGACTTAGTATCCGGGTCTCCCAATTGTGGGGACACCAGGGAACCGTTCCCAATAAGCATAGCGTGAGCGCATCATTAGACATGCTCGCGCTATGTTCTGGGTTCTAGAACCCTGCAGAGAGCACTAAAAGGATGGGCCTCAGTGGTCAACAGAGGGCCGACCTGCTTGATTGGCAAGCAGCTAGGCTTGTCTTCATTCACGCCAGGCTTGCTTGTTAATTCTACAGGGAGATCTGCCCCCTATCTGCCTCTCCAACCAGTGTTCCACTTTACATGCATTGGAGTTGGGAGGTGTGATATATTGAGGCCTTTCCCATACAGCTTCTGGAAATGGCTCTTCATATTACGGGCACTGTACATCACAAATCTCAAGCAAAGGAACGTTTACTCATCAGTAATTACTAGTATTAAGAATTAGATGTATTATTAATTTAATTTGGATATACAGTACTGCAGTCTATTAATTCACCTGCTGAACAGCAAAGCAAACACATTTTGCTAATGATTGTTGAAACTGCTATAAAAACAGTTTTAGGCAAATTAAGTATATCGTTTATATAGCTAATGAAAGTATCTTTACAGGGAAATTTATGCAAGTATAATGGAGGTCAGGGACAAGGTCAATTTCAGAGGTGATTTTTTTTTTCTTCATTTGCAACATGATTTCGATATTGAAATCCAGTGCACAGAGGATCAGAAAGCTTAAAATGTAACTTGTATTAGGTATTTAAAACAAAACTGTGAAATTGATTATTTTGACATTTTCCCCACAATTTGCACAATGGAAAATGACAACATAAAACCTCACAATTGGTAATTATTTGCATTATGTGCCTATTACTGTTTGGGTATTGATAATAAATTCATGTAAGCCTCAAAGCTCGGCACCGGTCCCAAATAACACATTATTATATTATTTCTGACTAATAAGCCTCACTATAGGCAGATTAATTAATCCTTCAATATAAATCGGGGAGTTCTATGTCTGGCTTTGGCTGCACTGTTTTTTTTTTTTAATTCTTTATTTTTGCAGTGCAGTATTATGCATCCAATTTCAGGTAAACATTGTAAAGGGTAAAACAAGATAAAGCAATGGTGTAACATACAATATCAGGAAAAAATGCACTGTTTTTTTATATTCATACATGACATGGTGGGTCAGCATGTGTCAAACGATTTT